>NW_009646404.1:414914-434169 GCF_000708025.1 Charadrius vociferus | reverse complement strand
CCTGGGAGCCAAGGGACAGGCAGCAGCAGCTGGAGCGCATCAGGGAAATGAGGAGGAACAGAGATGCTCCCGTTGATGAGATGGGGGTGGAGAAGTGTTACGACAGCAGCGCACCTCCGCAGGTAACAACACCCTGCTGCCCTGCTCTGTCAGGCGGGCACATGAAAATACATCCCCACTTCCACAGCCCCCTTGTTGTTCCTCCAGTCATCCTCATGTTGCCCCTGGATATGTCCCACTTTGGGTGTCTCCAGAACAGAAAAATAAACGCAGGGTGTATCAGGATTCTAAGCTGGGATTTGTTCCACAAGAGGTTACTGCAGAAGTGTGCATATGAGAGATACCGTTCATCCTGCTCGAGGAGGAGAGTCAGCTGCTGCCTCTCTGGTGCCGGGCTCATTGGCTTCAGACAGCCCTTGTGAAATGGCAGTGGGTGTTTTCTGAGATGTTCTCTGCTCGCATTCAGCCCATGCTGAACATTAGAGACCAACTAGCAAACACAGCTGTGTAAGGTCCTTGTCCTCTGCTTAAACTGCTGCCAGAAGAGTTAGCAGGCTGAACCAAGAGTAGGAGCTGAGGCAAAAATAGGATGATTTTGGACTTGGGAGTGAAAACCCTGAGAGCGTATTGTGGCAGTGATGTCTTCTGGGGCAGGCTGGCAGGGCATAAAGGCATGTCCCTTTTTTCTTAAAAATCTCTGTACAAGTCCAAGAAAAGTATCCAGCAAGATGGCTTTGTAATATAGTGGAAAAATAGTATGGAGAAAAGGCAAGGGGAGCCAAGAAAAAACTTTCCAGGCTGCTTTTATGCTCCTCAGAGCAGCACATAAGCGTAGGCTGGCTTCCTCCCCTCTTGCAGTCTACTTTTAAGGGGATACTGGTTGAAAGGAAGGGCCATGCTGGGATGGCAATGTGCTCCCCAAGCCTGGGAACACAATCAAAGGCCCCAGATGACACCTCCCTCCGAGGGGACCGTTTGCACCAGTACAAAAAAACAAAGCTGACCGAGGCCATGGTGCGGCACTGGGACCTGGGGCTGCAGGGCTGCGCTCTCCGGGCACGGCACTGGTGTGGGAACATGGAGATAACCTGCAGGCGGGCTCGACGGAGCAGCGGGAGGCATGTGCTCCACAGTGACCTGCTGGGCTCTGAAGGAGGGGTCTCGAAGACACAGCTGCACAGCTTCAGCGTGTGTAATGCTGTCCTTATTGCTGGCCTCGTGTCTTGGGCTTGGATCCATGGGGAAAAGGGTTGGCTTTGACTCCAGATACAGACAGCATCACACACTCCACAGTCATGTGGGCTGGCACCAAGTGCAGCTGTGGGGCCATGGGGACCACGGTGCACAATACGGAAATAACTGTTCTTCCCTAGGGAAGCAGGGTTGTTGCTTCCGAGGGAAAGTGGATGTTGTAACCCTCAGCACAGAGCAGCACTCCGCACACAATTTCCATGCACTCAGAGATTATCCTACTTCCATGCACTCAGATTTTTTTCTGGCACACCTGCGATTTTGTAAACTTTGTTTGTAAAAGAGCTGGAGAAAGGATTGTATCCCATGTTATCCTGGGTCAGTCCAGGTTAGTTGCATCATCCTCCTCGTTCTGGTGGGGACAGAATCCCATCTGGAGAAAAATCAATTGAAAAAAAGGAGGTGAATGGTCTGGGCTAAACCCTGCATGATAGCATCAGAGGAACATCTGGGTTTAGTGCTTCATCTCCCAGTCTCTCTCATCCCAGTTCTTTAGATTTGGTTTTGTAAGGAGCTCACTGGAGCCAGATACCTGGTTCCTATTGAAGCCTATTGGGAAAGGGGTGTCATTTTCAAAAGCTGCTTTAGAGCAGAAGTTGTATGAAAAATCATTGGGCGTTTGTACTTTTACGTCCTCTGGGGTCTCCTGAGAATCCCATCATCGGGAAAAGTTTTGTCTGGCCCTTTGCGGCTAAGCACTGGCATCTTTGGGTGTGAGATCCCAGCAGACAGTAGCTGCTCTCTTCCCTTTTATGCATACTGACTGCTTAGGTTGAATGTGCTTCTTTTCTCCCTTTATTGTGTGGCAGAATTAAAAGGTTATGGATTATTTCTGTTGCAGCCTTCCAGTCTCTTGTACATGGATATGGCTGAACCAGGGTAGGTCCATATTATGCAATGGGCTGAAGATGATGCTGGGTGGGAGAACCGAGCCCTAGAGGCAGCCAGATCCTCTCAGAGATCTTGGGGTGTCTCACTGCCTCCTTTCCCCCAGGTTATGCGCTTCCAAGTTCTGCTGTCGCTGATGCTGTCCAGCCAGACCAAGGACCAGGTGACATCAGCTGCCATGCTACGCCTGAGGCAGCATGGCCTCACAGTCGACAGTATTTTGCAGATGGATGATGCGACGCTTGGGCAGATCATTTACCCTGTGGGATTCTGGAGGGTAAGTGCAGGATCGCAGCAGCACCTGACGTGAATGTAGAGGAACCCCTCTACCGTCCTCTGTTCCCATGCAGCTGTCTGAGACAGCTCAGAGGCCCAGGAGAGGAGCGCAAGGCGGGTTCAGGCTTGTCCTTTGCAGGCTGTACTCGTGGCCAGTTGCTGAGCTGAAAGCAGGTGATGAAGGCAGGAGGTGGGCGTGAACCAGCCCTGCTCTTGAGAGACGCACCCGCAGCTGGTATTCAGCCTGCGGCCGTGCCCTGCGGTGATTTTTCCCCTGGCATCAGGCTGTAGGCTGTGTTTTACACCAGTTTTAGCAATTTGTATTCACAGCAAGATTGTTTGCTGCAGTGCCTGAAGTGTGCAGGGGAGGTTGGAGCTAATCTGGTCTCGGTATTTTCCTTTCAAGGAGAATTCAGACTTCGGTCTCCCCTCCGCAAACTCCAGTGTGTGGCCTCACGTCTAACATATGCTCAGGAGTGGTTTGTTTCCTGAGCTATTTGTCTCTTTTTCCTGTATTGGAGGGCAACTTGGATTTTTTGCCTTTCCCCTTGGTTTTCCAGAATAAGGTGAAGTATATAAAGCAGACGACAGCCATCCTGAAGGAGAAATATGGGGGTGACATACCAAGAACCGTGGAGGAGCTGGTGCAGCTGCCAGGAGTTGGGCCCAAAATGGCCCACTTGGCCATGAACATTGCCTGGGACAGTGTGTCTGGGATAGGTAGGTTGGACCGTGTTTTCCCTGTTCCTCTCCTAAATCCCGCCTGATCCATTCCCCAGGCAGAGGGGAAGCCTTGCAGCTGGGTAAAATGCCTGCCCTGGGAGCCTGATAGCATCACTTCACTTTAGTCATCTGCAGAGTATTTGGGTGGGTGAAGGATGTGACCCTCAACCACTCACAGCAGATGGATTGCCATAGGATTTAAGCATGGATCCAGCTACTGTTTTTTCCCCAAATTTGATAGCAGAAATCCCCAAGGGCAGTTTCTCCCTCCGCTCACATCCTGGGAAGCAGTGCAAGTATTGCCTAATTGGGTAGGCATCCAAAAAGATGTGCTAGCAGAATAATGCTTTGAAATCTCTTTGGTGTCAAGTGAAAGAGAGGTGGGGGTAATTTTGTGATTTGGGGATAGTTGTAGGATAGTCTGACATTATTTTTTTCCACAGTTGCTCCTGTTCAAACAAATCTCACTTGGGATTTTTGGCAAGCCGTAAGAGGGCAGAAGCAGGGCTTAGTCAAAGTTACTGTTTGAAACCAGTAATTCATGATGGATTGTGGAAAGAAATGGTCTCAGGCAATCTGTAGCTACGGAATTTCTGATCTATTTTAGTTCCTGCGGCTGGGTAATAGGTGACCACAGGTATATTTGTTTACTTGCCATGTTTATTGAACAGAGAGCCTAGGGGAGTGCACAGCTGTACCCCGTGGAGCTGTGTGCTGTAGCAATGATCGTCTGGGAGGAAGTCTGCGGTGGAGATGGGCGCAGGCCAGACCCAGGGCAGGTTCACTCCTGCACGATGATGCTCGTTTGGGGAGCGTGGCTGGCAGCAGAGCTGCCCGCAGCAGCCGGCAGATGGGGCTGGACAATCAGCTGCAGGGTCCAGGCGAGCTGCCCAGCCTGGGGGCCCCTGGGGACAAATTAATATTCCAAGTGTATTTGCTGCTTAATGGAGGAGCCCTGGGAAAGCTAGGAATGGTGCCACCTGATGAATGACTGCCTCCGCAGCGAGCACGCAGCCCAAGGTCAGTGCGGACGGCAGCTGACTCCTGCAGCCCCACTGGTGACCGGCAGCGGTACGAAATGTGGCTCTTGCGCTCGATTTGACAGCGCTTGGGGTCTGTTGTTCTCTCCCTGCTGTGGAGGAGGGAAGTCTAGAGGGAGCCAAACTAGCCAACTGTTTTCCAAATAATTGTGTGCTCAGTTTTGATTTAGGAGGCAAGACTCAGTCTTCCTGTTTACAGCAATTTCCTGGGTTTTGCCCAATTAGCCATAGAGACAGGTTTATCGCTGCTGATCTAACAATAATATACTTTGCATTCAGAGCTTTTTAGCTCAAAGCACTTATAAACATTCGTTTAAGCCTCACAAACCCTCTTGTGTTGGTAGGTATTATGAAATGTGTTTTCCATCTGGGTAAACTAAGGGGCAGAGATTGCAACTTGCGTAACATCAGCTGAAACACAGGGAGGAAGAGAACCTGGGACAGGCTGCCCTGTGCCTGCTAGATCAGAGCACGCGAACCTTTGAAGGAAGGCTGGGTCAGATTGTGCGAGCGTGTCGCTGGCTGCGTGGTGTGAGATAGCCATCCCGTCTTGCTTTTGGCTCCGAGCCTAGGAAGAAAGCAGCACGTTTCTTCTGCGAGTGAGCCTCCCCTCCTCTTCCACCCGCCTGTTCCTGCTGGCCCGCGGAGGAAGCCCGTGCAGGGCGCTGTACCTGGTGTGCCGTGACAGGCAGCTTTTGGCTGTGCTCTCTCCGTTCAGGTGTGTCTGCCCTCACCTAAACTCTGGGCTCTCCCTTCCTAGCTGTGGACACCCATGTGCACAGGATCACAAACAGGCTGAAGTGGGTGAAGAAGGAGACCAGATACCCCGAGGAAACTCGGGTGGCGCTGGAGGACTGGCTGCCCAGGTGAGACCTGAGACCCCAGCCTGCTTCATCCACATCACCCCCCTGGAGCTAGCTGCAGGAGCTGAGCCATGTCTGCACACAACCCTGCTTATACCATTTTCATTGACTGCTTTGGGTCTCTCCTCTCTATGGGGGACTAGTCTGCGGGTGTTTCTCTTCTCCTAGGGACCTGCAGCAGCAGCAGCTCAGCTACTTGGTTGTTTTGTGGCTATCAGATATATCGATCACCACTAGTGCAGCCAGGTACCTGGAGGTCTTGATGCCTGATTCTTGCCTTGACAAATTTACCATGACCCAAGCCAGGTGCTTTTCTACACAGGCCCTCGCTGAGCCTAATGGCTACAGCAATATCAGACCGTGGTCCGATTCTGGCCTTCGCTGATGCTTAATCTTCAGTATCAAATGCCAGCTGACGGGTAGGCTGTTGCATGTCTACATCTGGCACATGCCTTGGCACAAGAGAATGACCGCAGGCACTTCATGTGTCTGTCCCCTGCTCCCCACCCCAGTTCAGAGGGATCAGGAAAGGTTAGAAGGGCTGTTCTTAGCAGGAGGCTGGGACCCGCCTCCAGGCGCCTTGGGAAGCCAAGAGGAACAGGCAGTAGGCGAAAGGGATCCATTTAAAAGCACGTGCTGTTCTTTAATCCCTCCGAGCAGCTGTATCCGAAAGCTCGTGTTTTCTTCTCGTTGCAGGGATCTCTGGAGGGAGATAAACTGGCTCTTGGTGGGCTTTGGCCAACAGACCTGCCTGCCTGTGAATCCTCGCTGCAACGAGTGCCTTAATCAAGACATTTGCCCAGCTGCTAAGAGACGCTGAGGGATCATCCGGTCTTCGTAGAGCAACAAAGCCGCTTCGGCTCAGCAGCAGCCCAGCGCTGAGCCCTGGTAAAGCTGTGCTTTGCACGGGGCTGGCTGTGTGACTGCAGGGAAAAGGGAGACTGCAGCAGCCAGCTCAGCATCTCTGGGGAGGGAGCAGCCGCTGGCAATGGCTGAGCTCTCGAGAGGAAAAAGGGTCTTTCAAAGCTCAGCAGTCCTGCTGTGTCAGTGCTGAAGGCTCCAGCCCCCGTGTGAATGCCTGAGCGTGCCCCGGCGGAGCAGCAGGCTGTGCTGCGTCAGGAGTAGCTGGAGAGAAATGCTTTGTCCTAGGGGACTCGCTGCTGCTTGTAACTACACATTTAATAAAGGTGGTGGGTAATTTTTTCTACCCGTGAGGTTTGCTGGCACCTGTGCAACACAGGGCAGGGGGAAGGAGAGGACGGGTGACCTCACCGAAGTGTAAGACCATAGCAACCAGATCTGCTAGCTGAAAGCAGGCAGCGTGCGACCTGCCAAGCCGCCTGCCCGGGCAGTGAGGGGCACCACAATGAATAAGGTACAACCAAAGACGATCAGAGGAGGCCACCGCCTGGACAAGTGACCTTTGGGTGGTGGTAGCAGAGGAGCAGCGGGTAATGCAGAGCTAAGGGGGAAGCAGGAGACAAGCCAGCATCGCTCTTGGTTGTGTGCGTGCCAGCAAGGGTTACAGTAGCCACAGGAGCCAGGCTAGCATGGTGCCTCAGAAGCTGACGGAAGGGACACCACCACCGTCTCTGTTTTGTTCTTCAAAGAAAGGGCAGTGCTGACTTCATTGTAGAGCTTCAAAGGAATAATTTCAGCTACTCTTTAAACAGGCAAGGGAGGAAGTGAAGTTTATAATGTGCTAAAGAAGGCTGTAATTCCGCTCTGAAGTTCCCTACCAAACAGATGAGGAACGAGCAAATAAGTACTCGGTACATGGGAAAACGAAGTTTATTACTGACATTACAGTGTACATTATGTTTTTACAATGCAGCTGACAGCCTTATACTGTATTGATTTTTTTTTTCCAAGTTAAATGTACAGGAACTGAATAATTGCTACTGAGCTACAAGATGTCTGAAATACAATAAGTGCTTTAACCAGGAGCAGTTTCCATGGACGAAACAGAGATTAAGATTTTAAAGTCTTATCAGTACAGATTTGCACACCTGATTTCTTTTGATCTGCGTTCAAAACTACATGTTCTTCCCCCCCACCCACCCCCAGCTACAGTGGTCCAGTCTTGAATGAGAAATGCGGTATTTACAAACGGGTCTTTGCTCTCTGACATGCATCGGAGAGTGCGACATTTAGGTCAGTGTAATGGGGAACGCTCTGCCCTGCGCAGACCGGGGCACTGCCTGGGCTTTGGCTATGCAGGCACGGGAAGCAACGTGCATACCATGAAAAAGAAGGGCTCCTTCAAAAGATTACTGATGTATAGAAGCAAATATTTGGGGGGTGGGATGGGGCGCAAAAAGAGAGCAGGTAATTGTCTTTGAAGTGGAGTAGGAAAGAGGTTGTCTCGTTAATGGCAGAGTCCTGGAGGGGAGGCAAACCTCTCCGCATCCTGAGCCATCATCCTCCTGCCGCTCTCGTCACCGATAGCCAAATACCTGCACCAGGTTCTTCTCCAAAGTCATTATTTTTCAACCTGTTCAGCCCATCAACATTCCTAAAAGATTACTTTCGTAAAAGAGAACTCATCTCCTTCACCCCTGAGGCTTTCCATGCTCTCCTGCCAGCCAGCTATCAGCCATGGGCATCAGCTGCTCCCCACGGCGACGCCAAACATCCTGGCTCTTGCTGTTGCGGTCCCCCTGCCCCACACCGACCCACTGCTGTGCTGAGCCCCAAGCCGCTGCCGAGGAGAGCAGTAAATTTTATAAGGCACCTTTTAGCTCATTACTTAGGAAATACACACAGACCCGTTACGATATCCGTAGCGCAGACTAACCCAAAGGCCACAGGCTTGTAACAGCAGTGCTGGAGTAACACGGGGCAAAATCACAGCCAGGGGTTTTAAAACGGTCACCGATGTCCAAGTGATTGCTGCCATTTGCTTTTAGCTGGGGAAACTGGTTTTGTACTCAACTGTCCTGTTGTGCCCAGTCTCTTCCTGCTGCTGCTTCGGCATTTGAGCCAAAATACCAGGCAGCCACCATGGCTGGGCTTGGGGGGCAGCTGGAGCGTGGGAGGGAGGGGGACCCTGTCCTGGTAAAACACCTCTGTCTGCAACCTGAGCGTGTTGTAGTTCAGCTTAGTCATCTTCCATCATTTACAGCCAGAG
Source organism: Charadrius vociferus (assembly GCF_000708025.1). Taxonomy (NCBI): domain Eukaryota; kingdom Metazoa; phylum Chordata; class Aves; order Charadriiformes; family Charadriidae; genus Charadrius; species Charadrius vociferus. Next base: position 425,998 of record NW_009646404.1, on the reverse strand, counting down.
GCAAGTAATAAAGAGGTTAAGCGGGCTTAATTTGTAATGTTTTAAGGATACATTTTTGAGGTTCTAATAACAAAACCAGGGTGTTTTCAAAGGAGACCACAGAAAGCCAAAGCAGCTGCCCCTCCATCACACCACTGCCTGCTCCGCAGCCACCCCCACGGAGACCCCACGGCTTCAGAAGACACCCTCCGGATGGTAAGACAGAGACTCAGTTATGCTCACAGGCTGGAGGCATCACATACCAGCAGCCCAGAAGTAACAAACCAGGCAGGATCCGGACCCTGCTCCAGGACCCAGCACCCAGGCACAGCCACAGCTGAGCCCCACTGCCCCAGCGCCAAGCCCACCGCTAGAGCTGGATCCCCTCATTCCTCCCTGGAAAGGGATGCTGGGATGTGGTTGCTTCCAAGAGTCTGTCCAAAGAGTTTTTGTAGCATCTCGTGGCTCTTGCCTTCTTGCAAGGCTGCCGGAGCTGGGCCGGCAGCACCGCTCCTCACACCGTGGGGCAGGACCGACCCCGCTCCCTGCCTTCCCCCGCCGCTCAGCGCTGCATCGACGGCTGCAAATGGCGAGGCCTGTGGCATTCGGGCTGTTGGGTTTGGGTTTTGTTTTTAAATCCTGCCCTCTCCCCTCCACAGAGCTGTCGGGGATGAAAAAGGGGCTTTTATTGCCAGGGCAGAAGTCACTGGTGGGGAGGGAGGTTCCTAAACTAACTGGAAACATATGGGACTTCATTTAAAAAAAAAAAAAAAAAAGAAACAAAAACAACAAAACAAACTTCTTCATTTCAATAGCAAAGCCAACAAGAGCGATTCACAGCCACTGTCCGTTTTCCCATCGTGTGAGTAGTTCACGCTGCAGACGGGGTGCCGGGAAGGGGGTGCCGGGTACACCCCACCCTGCGGGTCCCCACCACGGCGGGGGCACGAGGCTGTAAGACGTTTGCACAGGGGCGCAGAGCATCCCATGGGGCTCAGTCTGGGACACCCACAAAACCAAAACAAACGCCCCATTAAAAAAAAAAAAAAGTAATAGAAGCCTAAATGATGCAGGTAAGAAAAAAGGGTTAAACTCTTCCAGTCTTTTCTCATAGGAACAGGGGACGGCGGGCAGCCAGAGCCAGGCTGAAGAGCAAGCAAGAAAAGGAGCTTTGGTCACATTTGTCTTATGAGAATTGCTGGTGAGTAACAATAATAATAATAATAAAAAATAAAAAAAAAAGGACTTTAAAATACGCCTTGTAAAAGCAACCAGTGAAGAGCAGAGCACAAAGCATCTCACATGGACACTGAAGGACAGGGCGTAGGCACCTCAGAAACGTCCAAGCTGGGGCAGGGGCAGGAGAGCGACGGACGGCAGCCACCAGCAAGGCTCAGAAATTGCTGAAAATCTCTCGCTTCTTGTTCCAGTCCATCTGCGGAGCTCTCTTCTTCACCCGCTTGGCCCTCACCTTCTCCTTGGCCTCAGCAGCTGTTGGGCTCAGGGTCAGCCCGCTCTCCTCAAACGGGTCTTTCTTCTCCGCGTCTCCATCCTGCGTGCAGAAGGGAGAAAAGATGTCAGCCCGTGGCAGCATCCCCCGCACCGCCGCGAGCATGGCCATGGTGTCCTGCAGCGTTTCACCCCACACGGCCCTGGGAGAGGCGTTTCCTCCAGCGTGTACGATAAACAAATGCACAGGGGTGGGTGGGTTTTTTTTTTTTTGGAGCAGAAGGTCAAAGTCCCTCCCCCATGCCGTTGCTGTGGTTTCACTGGCGGCGGCAGCATCCGTGTGGCCACAGAGTTAATTACTACATTGCGTTTTGTGGGGTTTCCCCCCGCCCTCGCCTGAGGAACGTGTGGCTGCCACAGCTGGGAAAGCTGAAACACAGAAGCTGCTGCCAGAGGGAAAACAGGCTGCTCCGCTTGTCTGCTGGGAAAATGAAAAATAAGCCCCTGGTGGGGGCTGAAAGCGGGGACGAGGGTACAAACAGGGTGAGCCTCGGGGCTCGCAGGGAGGGTTATGGCAAAGCACCCCCCGTGTTCGCCTGCCCAGGGACCCGTTTGCTCCCAGAGCACCCGTGGCCAACTGAGGCAGGGATGGGGCTGCGTGGGAGGACAACAGCGCCTGTGTGCCCAGCTGGCCATGCCCAGCACGGCCACCATCAGATGCCAGTCAAGGCAGTATTCGCTTCGGAAACTGTACGGAAAACAGCATCTTTCCAACTGCTTAAGAAAAGTACTTTTATAATAAGAAAATTAAACTTCCCTCTCTAAAGTCACTGCCACTGCGGCAATGTGTCCTCAAGCCAGGAACCCCAGGTGCCCCTCCACTAACCCTGACCCTCTTGTTCCTTCAGGAGGTGAAGGATGGCCGCTATGTCCTCAGGGTACAATTAAAGTCCTGGCCAAAATGCTTTTATTCCATTGCATCCCTGTTAGGGACAGACCCAGCACCGTGTCTCCAAGCCCCTCAAACCCACAGGTCTCAGAAGCATCGTCCCTGCCTGGACTTAGAATCCTAGAATTGTCTAGGTTGGAAGGGATCTTTAAGATCACTGAGTCCAACCATCAACCTAACACTGCCAAACCCACCACTAAACCATGTCCCTCAGCACCACATCTACCCGTCTTTTAAACACCTCTAGGGATGGTGATTCAACCTCTTCCCCGGGCAGCCTGTTCCCATGTTTGATAGCCCTTTTGGTGAAGAAATTTTTACTAATACCCATCCTAAACCACCCCTGGCACAACTTGAGGCCATTTCCTCTTGTCTCATCGCCTGTTACTTGGGAGCAGAGACCAACCCCCTCCTCGCTACGCCCTCCTTTCAGGGAGCTGTAGAGAGCCGTAAGGTCACCCCTCAGCCTCCTTTTCTCCAGGCTGAACACCCTCAGTTCCCTCAGCCGCTCCTCATAAGACCTTTTCTCCAGACCTTCACCAGCTTTGTTGCCCTTCTCTGGACACGCTCCAGCACCTCAATGTGTTTTTTGTAGTGAGGGGCCCAAAACTGAACACAGCACTCGAGGTGGGGCCTCACCAGTGCTGAGTATAGGTGGACGATCGCTGTCCCAGTCCAGCTGGCCACACTATTCCCGATACTGGCCAGGATGCCAGGACTTGGTTCATCAGAGCTGGTTTCAGCAGGCTCCATAGCAGGTGCAATCTAAAGCTTTGGCTTCATCCATCACATCCATCACTGAGGCTTTCCCAGGTCTCAGTGCCGGGCAGGGTGGAGGTGCCCGAGGAGAACAGCTCGGGGAGACGCAGCTGTGCCCTGGAGCTGCACGGCTGCGCTCCGCGAGCACCACACTCATGTCAATAGCGGGCAACCCTACAGAATCAAGACCTTCGGTTTTAAGGAAACATTTTAAAGCCTGCCTACTCACACTGCTGCCCTACCACGCAGTCGAAACTCCAAAATGATGATTTCACAAACCCTCCTGATAACCATGGGCAGGTCTTCCACCAGCACTTCAAGAGAATGGCTCCAGCTTTGCTCTGGCTTACAAGTGCAAACTGACCCAGGTGGTGGCCTGAATGAGCACCTCAGGCTACGAGCTGGGGGGCAGAGCCACAGGCAACCCCCCCACCGCTCCCCAGGGACTCTGGTTTCCAGTACAGTGGTGGGACAGCAATCTCTGAAACAGCCCAAAGGTGACTCCACGGGAGGAACCGCTGTGCTTGGGCACTGGGAAACAGCCCAGTTTTCCAAAGGCAGCAGCCATTGGATGGGGACATGTATTATTTAATGCTCAGAGGGAAACAGAGATGCCAGACTGCAGGCGTTTGGCCACAGCTCTGGGACACAGCTGGCGTTCGAGAAGTTTTAGAGGCTCTGGGTGCTCAGAGGAGACTGTGTGAGCACTTGCTGTCATCAGACTCCCACTCCCAGCAGTCTTGGGAGAGCACAAGCACTGAGAACCAGCAGAGACCCCACAGATCACCAGCATGGAGACATTCCTCTATTTTTAGCAGAGCCTCACGCTAAAGATAATTTTTTGAGCGCTTTAGGAATCCCCTACTTATTTTAAGAAAAAAAATTGCTACATTAATAACACTGACAGAATACCCATCTATGCCTTGTGTTTACTTTTGGTCGCTTGTTCACCTTGCGCAGCGAGCTCTGAGGTGTGCCTCTTCTCTGGCCCTCTGCCGCGGTGTTCAGCCAAGCTCCACCAGAGAAACAGCCCCAGCCCTGCAAGGTCACCAAATCCACGTTCCTCCCATCTTGAGCAGCTCCTTTAAACACTGTGATAAATTCTCTGTGCTCCAAGCTAAAAGTATTTCGGCTTCTATAAATTCTAGCCCGCCTTGTTCCTGTTAGCAGCACTGGAACATCACAGCTCCGCTCCTCCCGGCTTCCCAGCCTCACCTCCTGCCCTGTAGTTTGTCAGTATAATTACACTTAAGATCCAAAACTCTCGTAGACATTCTTTTATCTTACACCTCTTTTCAAACCATTCGAGCACGAGTCGCTGCCCAACGAGGCACCAATTAACTTGCTGCCGTTACCCCTTGACGTTTTCCTCTGCTTGGTTTGGGGCAGTGCCACCTCCTCCCCGAGGTCACGATGCCCGAAAGGATGTGCACACGCGCGTCCTCCCAGAGCCAGGACAGAGCACGCATCCGCACCTTTGCAAAACTCGTCTGTTAATACGGGACATCTACTGCTGCTGCTGGCAAAGGCCACGCGACTCCCACCAGATTTTCTGTCCCAGGGACAAAGAGGGGAAAGAACATCTCTGTGACAGCAGTTCATGCTGCTACAGGACACATCACTCTGAGGGTCCCAAGCCCTTGACTAGCCACCCAAAGGAGTTATCGATCCGTCCCAGCAACACGGTCACCTCCACGGTGGAACCAGAAGCTGCTGACAGCTCACGGCTCCATTTCGTGCACATCTACAGCGCAAGGGATGAAAGAAAACGCCAGATTTTGCTCGCTGGATGGATACAAGCGTACTCAAGGCTGCGAGACAAAACTGACAACGCACTGAAAGACATGCCTCATGGTACCGTGTGGCAATGCATGTACCTACAACACTATGTAAAAGGGAAGGGGAATGTTTGGGGGGTTTTACCTCTGATTCCTTTCCAGGACTTTGAAGGTCACTGTGAGATGAAGATGTGGATCCTCCATTCAGCTAGTGGAAATTAACACGTTAGTCCAGTTTGCACAAAGACACAATTAAGGAAAAGAAAAAAAAAAGCTAGGCAGAAAAATGCTCCAGCCCAATGGGGTCAGACATCCCAGACAGAGACCAACGCCTGGCGTGTCTAGGGACAGGAGCAGAGCCTGGAGGGAAAGGTCCTGCCAAAGGGACCCTGCACACACACACACGGGAGGTCCCTGGGATTTGCCAGCAGAGATGCCACTCTCCTGCATCCCCTGGACTGGGCAGAGCACACTCCCCATCCTGCCAGCGCTGGGCAGCTGCTCACCTCCTCCCTCTATCACTGGGAACAGTGATTAAACGGGGCTGAAACCAGCCTTGTTCAACCCCTAAATTAAAGCTGCAGCAGGAAGCAATTAAAATCAGCCAACAGCGGTTAAGCTGAGCTAAATGAGCCTTGGGGACATTGTGAGCATCCCTCTCTGCTCTGCAGGCTGGCAAGTCATCCCGACAGGCTCACATGTCACAGGAGGGAGCAAAGGAAAGCCGGCATGCCAGGAGCATGGCTTCTCACCCCTGATCCCTCTTGATTGCTCCAAGACGTTCCCCTAAACTGAGCTAACCCGGGATGCTGCCCAGCCACCCCGGCCATCGGGGCACCCTCGAGCAGGCAAGTACTCACCTGAGTCTGTGCGGATCCATTTGTCATGGGCTGAGGTACCACTCCTAGAGACCACATAAAGAAAATACGTGGTAAATACACTCAGCTGGGATTGCTGGCCTCAGGTCCAGGCAAGCATCCCTCAAGCAACCCTCACCCGGCCATCCCAAGCCTGCTTTCTCCCTTGCCCACCCCACCAGCTCAGTGTGTCTTGTCTCTGGACTGTGCCCTATGCTGCTTCTGAGCCCACACAAAAGCCTGTCCATCCCCCTTCTGTCCTTCTGGAACCAAATTCTTTCCCACTCCCCTGACTTCATAGAATCATAGAATAGTTTGGGTCAGAAGGGACCTTTAAAGGCCACCTAGTCCAACCCCCTTGCAATAAGCAGGGACATCTTCAACCACATCAGGTTGCTCAGAGCTCCGTCCAGCCTGACCTTGAATGCTTCCAGGGATGGGGCATCTGCCACCTCTTCGGTCAACCTGGCCCAGTGTTTCACCACCCTCATGGTAAAACATTTATTCCTTATATCTAGTCTAAATCTTCCCTCTTAGTTTAAAACCATTACCCCTTGCCCTATTGCAAGAGGCCCTGCTAAAAAGTTTGTCCTCATCTTTCTTTAGGCACTGAAAGGCCAAAATAAGGTCTCCCCTTTGCTCGAGTTCACTCTGTTTTCATCAGAAAACACCTCCCAGGAAGGGAACCAAGTAATTTCCTTCTACAAGCACTAAATCCAGCACACTCCTGGTTTTTTGACTAAGTAATTTTTCTCCAGAAGCTGTTTAATCAGAAATCTTAAAAACCAACCCAGCATTCTTTGCTGAAATCAGCATCTTGATGGTGTCACAACAGCATGTGGCAAACAACCCGCTCCACGGGTACCCTGGCTTCCCCCCCCTCCTCACTTCCAACTATTTGCACTCATAGTATTCCACACAACGGCAAACGTTATGTAGATAAGCTGCCAGTCACTGAGATCAAGTCATGGCAAAAAGCATTACCATGTCTCATCTGTCCCAGGCTAACAGATGTGTTAATTGTGACGGGATTAATAACTGAATTATGTCGAGCATGAATGCTTCTCGGGGCAAAGCCCTCACTCTGTGTATCTTTCCAGCAGAAGACAATGATGTGGATGCACATCGCTGTGTAACCCGAAATCCAGTGAAGCAAGAGCAGCGCACGGCACCAAATGCGACTTGCAACTGCAGAAACCCAGGGCAGCTAATGGCACAGCTCCAAAGCCATCGTCTCCCTGCACCACGTACAGACACGGCTGGGATTTCCAGTACAAAACAGGGCACCTTTGCGTTTAAAAAAATAAACTCTAATCATAATTTTGAGCGTGCTAGTGCAAAAGTCTCAGTTATGGTGCTGGGATCCTTGAGTATTTTATCGTACTGAACATCAGACTCGTGTTTACAGTATGATAAACTGAGCAATGGTCATCAAAGAAGAAAGTCAGCTCATAGCAGAAACGATGCTAAAATCTCTGGTATCATAAGAAAGATAATGTTACTTAAGTGAGAAGCAAGCTTCAAATCACAAGCAATATTGAAGTGGAACTGGACTTTTAAAAAAAAGTAATTTCAAGATTTGGCTTGTGTGGAAATATTTTTGTGTTTCCTTAATCCTGAAAGGTGTGTAGCTCTTAAAATACGCTCATTGGCTAAAACACTGAGGTGCTTAGGATCAGCGGTAAGACTTCAAAATTGTAAGCCTGAGGTCCAAGCAACTTGATTAAAGAGTTCCATTATTATTTCCTCTTATCCTGCCAACCACAGAGTTAACCAGAGCACTTTGTCATCAACACACCTACTGTCACCGGCCAGGCAGACCCAATTCTCCATCTCCGACGAACGCGCCGAGACGGCGTCGCCAGCTGTGGAGCCGAGGCAGGGGCTTGAGCACCCCCCCGACCCGCACCCCCCGGGGCGGCCGGTGCCCTGGCTGCGTCCCCACCCCGGGGAACAAGGGCTCCTTTATCGCTTCTGCCAGCAGACAGCTCTCGCCCCAGCTCCTCCTCGAACCGACGCGGAGCATCTGACACCGCTTTCGCCCCGTGCGCTTCTCTGCATTGTTTGACCCATTTCTTTGGACAAAAATCTCCCCATTGAGCATCGGAGGGAGCCAGGGTGCAGATCAGATAAGGAAGAGCTGTATTGGGAAACAGAGCTCGCCATTCAGCCGGGGGATGGCAGGACGGGCCGGGGAGCGCCCTGCTCCCTCCCCATCCTGGAGTGGCAGCACAACAGGTTGGGGAGCGGACAGGCAGCTTTCTCTGCCAGGTTTCAACAGCAAGGAAATAATTTCCTGCAACAGCCGCCCCTGTGATCGCTGTGGCGTGAAACCCTTCCCTCTGCGCGCACACAGCGTTTGCTTTGGTATTTCTCAATGCACCCACAGGCTCCTTTGCTGGAGCAAAGAGAGCAACGGGGCATTTATTGCACTCTCCCTCCCGAGACCCCAGCTCAGCATCCCGGGCAGACCGTTCTGTTCCCCCAGACCCTGCAGGGTCCACCCGCTCCAACACCAGACACCCCATCTCCCAGGGTGCGGGTGCAGCTGAAAATGGATGGGCTGGAGGAACGGCTGTCGGAGAAGCTTCCCAGCCCCAACCAGACAGACCGGTCCGCACCTGAGCATCCCTCACCGAGCACCCAGCTCCCCCCGAATCCCACCATGCTTTGTCTCAGCCACTTTCTGGCAGCAACTTCCCATGTTAATTATTCACCATGTAAAAATAACAAATTGGGTTTTGGCTAGATTAGGAAGTATTCTCACTATGTATAAATAGCTGGGTGGTGCTCAGGAAACTACTGAGGGATGAGACAGAAGGGAAACATGACTCTCCCCCACTTCTGAAATCCCACCCATGACACGGTGAGTCACGGGAACGGCATAGGGTCACCCAGGGAAAGCAAGATCTCACCTTTGGTGTGTTCCTCTGTGGGGGTCACCCCCAGCTTCTTGAAGTAATCATCTGTTTCGGGGTCCACCACCAGGAGCCTGGCTTCGTTCTCTCTGGACTTAATGTGGGAAACCACCTCTGAGTGCCGCAGGCCTTCCACATTTATGCCGTTCACCTGCAAAGTGACAGCATCAGAACCCAAATCTGTGCCCACCACAGGAGAGATGCTGCTCCCAGCTCACAGACCCCCACCCCCGGAGCAGACTTCTCATCCCCTAAGGGATGGGATTTTCCTTTTTTAATTTCCATTGGGATGACAGGAAGGCTACAGGCTTCCTCCTTCCCCCTCTCAAGCCAGCCATGGTCTCCTACCACCCCCTGCCTGCCTGGTGCCTCTGCCAAAGCATCCTTCATGTCCCTACACACCTCCGCCTGCATCCTGAACACGTCCATCAGGAATCACAGACCCCAGACTCCACCATCACCCCACCTGCCCAGGTCCTGCCAAAACGCTCTGGTTGCCCTCTTTAGTGATTTCAAACTCAGCCTTCACCTTGGATGTGCCCCAGCTATCTCAGGCTGCCTATGGGGTGCAACCATGTGCACAGGCAGTGGGCTGGGTACCACCAGTGTGTCCTGCTCAGGCAGCAGCAGCATCACTGGGCCATTATTCATCACTCCATGATAGAAAACTGTGGAATTCCTACGTCCCCAGCAGGCGAGTCCCCGTGTCTGCTGCACGGATTCATTTCTCCCTTCCCTGCGTGCGAGCCGGGACCTACCGGGGAATGTGATCCTCTGCTCCCGATTGTTCCCCGAAGCGAGGGGACAATTGTGATTTCGAGGCATTGTTCGTGGTAGGGAATGAATCACCCTTTGTCCCGCAAGGGAAGGTCTCTGCACCGCCCGGCCCCTCGCTGCTGGACCCGCTTTTGTTTGATAAACTCTTTTCAGTGCTCCAGCCCGTCGCCAGCAAAGCTCAACCCACCCTTCATCGCCCGTTCCGCCTTTGGCATCTGAAGGCGCCTGCCCACAGGACAGCAGAGCGATGCGCTAGTTCAGCTGGGACGGAGAAGGGGAGAGAATGCTGGTGGTACGGAGAGCACTAGGAATGGAGTAAGCTCCTCGTTTTAAAAAGAGCTGCTCCGTTCCTACAGCTTTCTGAAATGAATCAAAGACTTCAAAAATCTACCCAGCACAGAAAGGCCTTTGTTAGGAGAAGTGGACAACAGGTTTTGTTTGGTTTTTTAAGCCATACATAACGTTAAAGCTACATGTTTTGGATGCACATTCTTTTACATTCCTGCCCTCCCGTAGGGCCACAGCTCTCCAGGTATCACCACCATCAACACATTTTTATTGCTTCTCCACCTGCAGACAGACAACTGCCTTCTCCCATGCTGGAGCCCGAAACACAGAGCACACCGATGCCAGAGCTGGGGACGGAGCCCAGGAGTGGGGTAACCCCATCCCGGCAGCCCCCGGGGAGCTGCGCTACACCAGCGTGGCATTGCCCCAGCAGCACCCAGGACGTTGCAGCCCATCCCAGGGACACAGGACAGCAGATGAGGCTGGTCCTAGCCCAGCCATGGTCGCTCTCGCTGCAAAGTCATGGCTGCATGGCAGGGGGGACGAGCAGCTACCTCCTCTGGGTTGTGCCGAGGTTGTCGGGGGGTTGGAAACCCTCCTTTGGCAGCCCCAGCATGACCCGGAGGTGGTGGCTGCTCATTCCTACTGCAACAGGACAACACTTCAGAGCCTGAGCTGGGACAGCTCCAAACTTTGGGTTCCCCTTTGTGTTTCGGAGGCCTGAACACAAAGCTGGGGCAGAAACAGGTCCTGAAGGACCAGGACACGGCCACAAGGGCTGGGATGGAACCCCCTCCCCAGGCTTTGCATCTCACTGGCTGCCTCACCTGCTGGGCTTGTCACCCCTCTCTGTCCCCAGCAGCGTCCTCCTGCCACTCCAGGTTCCCCCAATTCATGCTCAGTGCTCACCCCTGGTTGAGCTCAGCTGAGCTGCACAGGGCTGCTCTCCCCCCACCCCAGCACCCCCAGCCCACCCAGGGCAGCAGGGTTGGTGGGCATCAAATATTTATCGAAGCCCCAAAGAGCGGGTAGGGACAGGATCGGGTTTCTGAGCTCGCTAGCTCACCCCTCTCCGCTTTGTGTGTGCCAGGCACTCTGCCAAGCACCAATAAATAAATAACACAACCCCTCGCCGTGACACCGCGCTGCCGCCGGCACCCCGCTCCCGGCCCCACGCTGCTCCCGGCATTAAACTTTCAGGTACCGGGAAGAGGCAGCAGCTCCCACTGCCCAGGGAAAAATTATCCACAGGGCTAGAAAGCAGGAGAGTGTTTCGGTTTTAGTATTTTCCCTACTCGCCCGGCTCTGCAGGATGCGAGCGTTTTCTTCC
>NW_009646404.1:410761-414842 GCF_000708025.1 Charadrius vociferus | reverse complement strand
TCACCCGCCTGGGAAAGGGCCACGCATCCCCCCGAGCAGGGGACGCCCAGGTCCTCCCGCAGCGCAGAAGTGAAAGGGGTGATGGATGCCGTGCCTGGGGCACCAGCTGCTGGATCAAGCCCTGTCTGTCCCTCTGTCCGCACGCTGCTCAAGTCCCGCCCAAAGCACAGGCAGCTCTGGATGGGGAAACCTCATTCTTCAGGAAAAACATAAGACGAACAAGCTGAAGGGAGGGCAATTCCATCAAAACTTGTGTGGTCCAGCACCTAGTGACCAGGAAGCTGCTTCCAAGAGTAGTTTCATAGAATGGTTTAGGTTGGAAGGGACCTTGAAGATCATCGAGTTCCAACCCCCCTGCCATGGGCAGGGACACCTCCCACCAGCCCAGGTTGCTCAAAGCCCCATCCAACCTGGCCTTGAACACCTTCAGGGATGGAGCTTCTGCAGCTTCTCTGGGCAACATCCTTCACAATTTTGCATCTTAAAATCTCGGCAAAGCTTTTCCGCTCTTTCCTAACACCTGCCTGGCAGGCATCAGCTCAGCCGGGCAGCACCAACACATCCCTATGCCCGCAGCAGGACGTCAGACCAGAGGGTGGCTGGGCAGGAGGCCACCCCCCTCCCCTGCGCTGGCAGTGGGACAGGTCCCACAGGTCCCCACATCTCTTTCTCTGCAGAGGGCAGATCCAGCTCCAGCACCAAGTGGCATCAGGCAATGCCACCGAGTGCAGGGCTCGCTGTGCTGGGGGGATGAGACGGGCACCCATCAAGCATCCCATCTATCCACGGGTTCCCACTGCCACCCCTGAGCCCCCGTGATGGGCACAGGGGCAGCAGTTCACCTGTTCCGACCCTCTTCTGTGCCAGCCAGAGCCAGCAGCATCATCTCGATTTCAGCACTCGCAAGTGCCCACTTTGCGTGAGCTGCCAAAGGACCACAAAGCTGCTCTCAAAGGACCTCAAAGCCACTGCCTAAGCGCCCACATCGGTCTTATGGCTCCGTACTATGAAGGAACACGGGGGGATCTGATGGAAAAGGTCACAGGACGGGGGTTTGTTTCAGCTTCAGGCTTCCCAAGGGTCCCATCACTTCTGCTGTCCCTCTCCCCGCCCACAAGATGGGGACAGGACCCGACCGCTCCTGCCAGGCTGGGCAGGATTGAACATCTCTGTGTGACATGTGCCGAGGGAACCCCGAGAGGCTTCCCAGGAATGGAGGTGCCGAGCCCCCGTGCCGTTACCTCCACCAGCCGGTCCTGGGGCCGCAGCCCCGCTCTGGAGGCCGGTGAGTCGGGATCGACCGAGCGGATGAACTGCCCTGGTCGGGACTTCTCACTGTGCAAGTTGAAGCCGTAGCCATTGGGGCCTTTCTTCAGGTGGCACAGACGCGGGCACAGCTCCTTCTGTCCGTTTAAATCCTGATTAACAGAGAAAGGGGTGAGGGGGAGAGAAAGCATTTAGTTTATAAGCCTGGTTTTGCTCTAAAGCAGATGCAATCGTAAATAAAGCTACCACGGAAGCACCATATCTACACCCCGTGCTCCCGTTCCCCTGAACGGGACAGCTTAACAAATGAATTTCCTCTCATTGAGTCTATTTTAGAAAATCAATTGTCCGAAACCACTCCAGAAAAATTAAAACAAAACAAAAAAATGCATTTCCTTCACCAGAAGCAGCCCAGATAAAGTCCACCCATATGCCGAGACCCCCCCGGCAGCAGCCAAGCCCCATGGCCACAGCCCCGGGCAGGGAGGAATTGAACCCGCGAGCTTGGGCGAAGCACACAGGCCCATCGAGACACTGCATTAACCTTAGTTATTTATTTAGGGCAGTGCCATGCCCTTGGTCCCGGGGATACCGGCATTGCCTGCAGGTACGATCACATCCCAGCAGAGGGGCTCTGGGGTGATGAACCCCACACCTGATGGCTCCCCGCAGCTCAGAAAGGCTGAGCTCGCTGTAGGGTGAACGGTACAGGAGCACACAAGGAGGTTAGCGCCTTCCTCCCACCCCGTGGAAAACGCTTTACAGCTCCTCAGGACAGCCAGGGGAGCAACAAATACCAGCTTTTCTCCAGGTCTGCAGGACCCGTTTCACTCCCGCAGATGTTGCTGTCCCCACCAGCCTCCGCACAGCCCCTTCCAGCCCACACACGCTGGGCAGCACCAACTCACAGCACTGCACCGCGTCCCCGGCAAGAGCCACGTTGGAGATACGGGTTTTCATTTTCATCTGCGGTTTAAGGAAAACACCCTCTGTGGCTGAGTTTCAATCTTTCATTAAAAGAAATGCCACTCCCCTCCTGCTAACAGACCTAATCTTTTTTTTCAGATCACATTTATGGCGAAATCTCTTACAGCCTTTCCTTTCAAATTAAAAACCCATGCAGCAATTCCCTCCACATTCCCATCGTTGCCAAAAGGTACCATGAAACACCAAACCTGCATCCCCCTCCCCTTCTCAGACAGCACCGGGGCTCCTACGCACCGTGACGGCTTTGCACAGGAGCTGCCTGTTCTGGCAGCTCCTTACATTCACAGCATCATGGGATTTTTTTCTGCAAAACCCTCAATATTGCTTAAAAGCTGCTGCTTCTCCAGGAAAGGGCTGCAGGAGCCAAGGGCACCCATGGCTGATGCCCAGGAGACCTGGCCTGGCCACCACCCACATGGGGGACCCCAGGGACGATGCCAAGGGGCTCCAGCTGCACATGGACCCTGCGTGGCAAGAGCCAAAGGACGTTTCCCACTGCCACCGTGGAGCCAGACCATCCGCGGGGTCCTCGCACGCCCCAGTGACAACGACAGGGAATAACTCCGTTTGCAATGACACAAAGTGATTTTTGGCCACTGCGAGTCACAGTGGGGCAAATACGGAGGGAAGCGAAGAGCTGAATCCATTCACCAGCACCTGCTGATCTCCCGGCTCCTTGTGGGGACAGCGGTGACCTGCCAATGGCACCCCTTAGGTCAATGCCCAATTCCCACAGGAGAGGCACAGCATGCAAGAGAGCCGATTAGCGGGTGGCTGGGCACTGCTGGTGAGCTGCCAGCTCCTGCTGCCGGCGCTGCCACGGCTAAGTCACTTTGGGGGCTGATCCCATCTCCTTCATCCCCTCAAAGAAGGGATTTTCCAGAGGAGCACCAGGCAGGGACACGCAGAGCGGTCCCCCCCCCGGGAACTGCTCTGCCACCTTTCCCCTTCAGCGCGGCCGCGGGGCACTGCTCCCCGCTCAGCACTTGCGGGCACCGCATTGATGCAAACGGCAAAACACGACCAGTATTACTCCGTGCACGTCCCTGTCCCCAGTTGGGCTGCCCACTCTGCAGAGCTCAGGGCCAGAGGATCCCCCGGCACACGGCATCAGCCATCACCCGCGCCGAGCACAGGCACCGTCAGTCACACAAACTCACTCAGATGGGGGGACACCGCTGCCACCAGCGGGGGACAGAGGCTGCAGATGATGAGAGATACACTCAAATAATCCCAGCAGGAAATACCAACTTCACGCCATGGAGAGCACATGCTGTGAGCCGTGATTGTGGCCACCTGGCAAGCAGGGGCTTCGGACACCCCCACAGCACTGACCGCCTGTGGTGGGCTTTAATGCAACGGGTTGGGACCTGGGAACAGGGCAAGGGGAAGCAGAAACCCACCACGACTGCTTCACTGCGGGGGAGAATGTCACCCTCACCCTGTCCGGCGCTTGCTCCGACCCCACACGCACCCGCTGGCTCGATGGGATGTAAATAAATACTCCAGCACAGCTCTCCTCAAGCTGCTTATGAAATACTCAAGCTGGTGGAGGAGCTCAGGGGATAACTCTGGCGTGACTGCAGCCTCCATCCCCGCGTGGCCCTTTGTTAGGAATACAAATGGGGAAAAAAAAAAACCAAAAAACAAACAAACACAAAAAACCAACAACCTAATGCATCATTTAAGGCCACATCTTCTCATGGCAGCTGACCGCACCAAACCACCTCCGTTCCCTCCGTGGCTTGCTGCCTCGCATGGAGCTCTTCCAAACACAGTCCCTGCGGGGCTGACAGCCTGAACCCCTGTGGGACACCAGCCCTGCTGA
>NW_009646404.1:385448-410728 GCF_000708025.1 Charadrius vociferus | reverse complement strand
CCCGACCACCCCCTGCCAGCCATATGCACCCGCTTGTACGGTGCATGCCGACTGCGCTCCCCGACAGGGAGCAATGAGACCAGTCCCAGAGTCCCAGGGCAAAAAGCAGGGGGAATTTTGGCCATGGCTGCAACGCCCAGGGGAGACAGAGATGGATCGGGACTCAGGACCAGCTTAATCCCAGCACCCGGGAAGAAAAAGAGGGAAGCAAGATGACCAGCCCTCGCTGGATGCCAGGTCACAGCTGCCCACGATGCCACCGCTCCGGCACAGGAGAGACACGTTGGCCGCCCAGACTCCTTGGGGCCAGAGTGCCAAATTCTTCAAAAAGCACTTAAAAACGAGAGCTGCTGTCAGCACTGCCTGTCACAGGCGTTGGGGCTCGCTCAGACCAGCTGCAAACTGTAGCTGAACGTTTACAGAGACTAACTTGGCAATGCGGGTTTTTTTTATATATAAAAAAAAAAAAAGCACACAGAGGGAGCTGTGGAGAAAAGTCTTACTGACTGCTCACGCACACAGGCTGCAGCTGAGCTTGGGGGGCACAAGGATGCTACCAGGACAAGTTTTGGGGGAAAAGACACCTGCCCGGCGAGATGCTCTTGGCATTGACACCTCAGTGCGCAAATGGGTTCTTAAAAGGGAAAAGTCATCAGTGCAACATCCGAATCATCAGTGTGAGATGGAGAACAATCAGTGCAACGTCCACTGATCAATAAACCCCAGCTCTTGCCAAAAACAGCCCCGTTGCTGCCGCGCTCCCAAAGCGCTTCAGCTACCTGCTCAGTAAAAGCCAGGACCTGCTTTAAAAAGTTGAGTAAAAGCCGCAACCCCACGCTCGCATCCTTTCCCTCCGCAGATTTAGCACGCCTGTATTTTTCCCATGGCCCCGGAGCAGTTAGTTCACCCTATCTGCAAGTATTTCCAGCTTGCCTTTGAGTTCTTCAAAAACTGAAGAAAACAGGAAATGATTCAACCGGCCAAAGAGGGTCGGATCTGCGCGACCTTAAAGGATGCACGGGGCTCTACGCAGCTAGGAAAAGGGGGGCACGTCTCGCAAGCAGAGGGGAACGCCTCTGCGATCACCTACTCGGGTTTAAAAAGGACCTTTTTAAACCATTTTCCTCTCGCTCGATATTTACAGGGCCAGAGCTCTGGCAGCAGTGCAAAAGCACCAGGAAAAATCACCCGAAAATGCCACGCTGTAGCTGCCGTCCCAGTGCGGGGATCCCCAGGGCTCAGCAGGCGGCTTGCGGGGAGACACAAGGCAGCAGGGCCAGTCCCTCCACGTTCGGGGGAACCCCCGGAATCACCAGTGAAATCAAATTACTCAATAAATAAACCGCACAGGGGAAAGTTTTGTCTGCAGGATCCCTTTGGCTGCGAGGGTGGTGACCAGTGCCGTGTCCTACGCAGGCTTCCTCTGCTTTCACCACAAAATCTTGAATTCAAGGTCCTTCACTGAAATGAATTTGAGATCTTTGTTTAAAAAAAAAAAAGTAAATAATCCCAATTCAGCATCTGTTGTGAGCAGAAATCCCCAGGCAAAACTGCTTATCCTACCGCAGAGATGATCCAGGGCTTTCGCAGGGCTCTTAAACCTCCTGACTAACGCAATCCTCGGCCACTGGAAAAAACAAGTCTTAGACCACAGCTCTGCAAAGCCCCTCTCTGGGATTAAGCAAACACTGGCGCTCCCTTCGCTTCACCCAGCCCCGAGTACATGCTCAAACACTTTGCATTACATGCTCTGTTGACACGGAGCTGCTGCACCTCTTGCCAGCTCTGCTATTTATTTTCTTTTTGACCGGTGCCAACATTTCCCTGGTTGTGTTCTGGGAAGATATTTCCTAAGCTCCCAGGGGTTTTTTTGCCTTTGTGAAACCCAAGCCCTGTAACAGTGGCACGTTACCCGGGCTCCCCAGAAACCCACCAACACTCACCTGCACGCAGAGAAAAACCCTCCCAGAAACCCTTCGGTGTTGCTCCAGAGGAGGCTTTGCTGCCCTTTCACACACCAAGAACATAAAAGCTAGTTTAAGTTAAGTTAGATTCACGCGTATACTAGAAGCCTAAGAAAAATTAACTGTATTTGTTGTCTGTTTGCATACAAAAGAAATTGCATGCAAAAACATTGCAAAAGAAAATGGTTGGTTTTTTTTTTTTCTAGGGATCCAGATACCACCAGCGGCTGTTAATTTCATAAATTGGATTAAGAAGCAATGGCAAGGCATGTCATACTCCACCTTCAAGCACACTGTCTATACCCATCCACAGGTATGTGTGTGCAGACAAATTCTGCCTGGACGATAAGCCACATTGCCACACCGCCCCTGGAGCTGCTGCTTGAGGCAAATCATCGTCATTTTAGAAGGAAAAAGGTTTCGGAAACGCTGTTCAAGCTGGTCCATTTAAAAACGCACAAACAAGACATTAAATAACAATGAAATACTTTCAATAAAAAAAAAAACAACACACCAACCAAAAAACAAACAGTGGTTGGGTGTTACCAGCTCTCACAATCTCATTGCAACTCTTGCTGATTTTTTTTTTTCCCCCCCTTAGATTTTCCAGTGCTGCTGCTGGGAGCCAGGGTCCCCTGGGGACACCCCTTGGCTCACTGAGGTCCCCCAGGGACACACACACACACCCCCCTCCAGCTCACTGGGATGCCACAGCACAGGCTTCGTGCCACCCCTGTGCAGCACCCAGCAGTGCCCAGGACCGTTCCCATTTCATACACCTGGATGCTTCAGGCATACCCCACCACGGTGCCAATATCACAAATGTCACCGGGTCTGATTAATGACGAGTTTCCACGCAATTTATTAGTAGCTGCCATCCTCCGTGCAAGCAGAATCCCCTTGCAGGAGCACCAAACCACCACCGCTTTGTTTTTTTTTTGTTTCCTGAAACAAACTCACCTCCTGGATTTCGAGGGGCAGCAGAGCAGCTCCCCCAGCTCCGCTGTCCAAGCAAAACCCACCCACCCCTAGAAAAGCTCCAGCACCCACACACCAGCTCCAACTCAATGCCATGAGGCCACCGGTGTCAGAGACCTGCTCGCCATCATCGCTGACCTGGCCCCAAGCTCCTGCTCTGGGATGGGGCTGCCCCCATGCTCCCCCCCAGCCCCTGCCCACCCCCTACCCTGTGCCTTCAAACCATCTCCTGAGGTCTGACTTGGAGCAGAGCTGAGGATGAAAAGGGATTTTCAAAGATCTCCGTCGCACAGGCACAACGCTTTTGAGCATGATGTAAACTCGCCACCAGCCCAGCCTGGTGAGCTCTTGCCCAGCCCTGGATGACCCAGCAGGTCTCTCCCTGCCCAGGATGCTCACAGCCGGCGGTGGCAAAGTCCCAGGACCATCTCCAGCCCCTCTACCCCACAGCTCCCCATGCTGCACAAGCAAACGCATGCCCTGCAATGGGCTAAACCACCTTGAAAAGTCATGCTTTAGGGGTTTATTCCATGAATAAAACAGCAGTGCCAGCATGGATGCCCATCTCTCCTGGATCCTCCAGGAGAGGAGGAGGGGGGCTGATCTGGATGCTCCATCCCTGGAGGTGTTCAAGGCCAGGTTGGATGGGGCTTTGAGCAACCTGGTCTAGTGGAAGGTGTCCCTCCCCAGGGCCAGGGGGGTTGGAACTAGATGATCTTCAAGGTCCCTTCCAGCCTGGTGAGCTCTCGCCCAGCCTTGGATGACCCAGCAGGTCTCTCCCTGCCCAGGATGCTCACAGCCGGCGGTGGCAAAGTCCCAGGACCATCTCCAGCCCCTCTACCCCACAGCTCCCCATGCTGCACAAGCAAACGCATGCCCTGCAATGGGCTAAACCACCTTGAAAAGTCATGCTTTAGGGGTTTATTCCATGAATAAAACAGCAGTGCCAGCATGGATGCCCATCTCTCCTGGATCCTCCAGGAGAGGAGGAGGGGGGCTGATCTGGATGCTCCATCCCTGGAGGTGTTCAAGGCCAGGTTGGATGGGGCTTTGAGCAACCTGGTCTAGTGGAAGGTGTCCCTCCCCAGGGCCAGGGGGGTTGGAACTAGATGATCTTCAAGGTCCCTTCCAACCCAAACAATTCTATGATTCTACGAGCACACACACACGCACAGACACGGAGCTAGTCTAGCAGCCGAGGCCGGGTTGGTACCATCTGCCGCGGGAGCCCAGCACGTCCCGGCACACCGTGGGGCAGAGCAGCTCCTGCAGACCAGCGCGCTGAAGCCACGATGCTGCTGTGCACCTCAGCAAGGGGGTTCACCCCCTGAACCTCCTCCAAGGCTGAAAGAATGCTCTCAGCACAGCTGGGAAGCACATGAAGTCCCACGGCAGCACCGTGAGGAGAGCGGGAGCTCTGGCCCCACTCGTCCCCCTGGAACGGGGATTTGCTCAAACCAAGCCGAGCTCATCTGTCACGGGCATGACGGCTGCCTCGGCCCCGTCACAGCACGTAATCACCGGAGATCCGGGCTCACCGCCTAATCGGCTCAATCCTGCCTGGGACCAACCCATCCACAGCACTCCACACCCACTGGTGCTTTCGGGGCTGCTCCTGGCATCGCCTCCACGGCCCAGCCCCGTGGGCTTTGCCATTTCCTGGGGGCAGCCAAATAGGGTCTAATTGCCGCTGTTGGGAATCGCACCGCCCGGATGCACTCCAGGCTCCAGATCAGCCTGCGACACGTCAAGCCTTTCCGCCTCTGCTTGGCCGAAAACCCAGGCGGGACCATTCCTGCCTAATTTACATTGTTAACATATTTTCTTTTAAGTCAGCTCCGTGGCGTTTCCTCTCCTTTCGCATGTGGTTTCGGTCAGAAAATGGCTCCTTCGCTCACCTGCTCCCTGCAAAGAAAACCTCCACTGGCTAGGGGACACCAGGCTCCCATCCTGCCCCATGGTCACCTCAGGACACCGAGATGTCCTGGGGGGACAAGGGACACTACTCAGGGCCTTGGTGTCCATCCATGCTGTCTTGTCTCCAGCTAGGACCTCTCCATCCCTCACACTCTGGCTTCCACACTGCGGCGCGGGAGGGATGCACGGGAGGGATGCACGGGAGGGATGCACGGGAGGGATGCACGGGAGGGATGCACGGCTGCCTCTGGTAGTTGCAGAGGAGAAGGGCAGCTCCAGCAGCACGGGATCCTGACCAAAGCCCGAACACCGGCAGGCAGAGCAGCGAAGGGCCATGCTGGGAGCCGGGAAAGAGCTAAGCGGGGGGAAGAAACTCGCACAGGAAGGGGACCCGGGGCCGCAGTGCTGCCAGAACAAGGAACCCATTTACACCCACCCTGACACGGGCACCCTCCCTTGGCAGTAATGGTTATACTGGGAGCTGAACTGAGCCGCAGGCAAGCTTTAATTGCCACTATTATTACTACAATTTTGTTGGAAACTCAAAGGCTTTTGCCTTCGCTCAGATTCAGGGATGCACTTAACTTTAAGCAGATGCTTATCACCCTGACTCGGGAAGGAGGGGGCGGGGGGGGTCCTCACATCCCCAACATGAAAACCCCGCTGTCTTTCACGCTACAAAGATGAGGAAAGCTGGGAGACGTGGCAGCCCTCACCGTGGCTGCCGACGGTACCCACAGCCCTGCTTGCCTTGAGAACCGGGGAGGTTTTGGGCTCGTGCCACAGCCAGGAGCAGGATTACTGCCTCCATTCACTGCCGTGCCAGGGAGCCGCCGCCTGCTACAGCAGGGCTGGTTTTCATTCCCCTTTCCCCAGGAATGACTCAAATTTTCCCAATAAAGCAACACCAGAAAGGGGGCTATTGTAGCCCTGCATCCCCCCCGGGCCAGGGGGACCTTGGTGACACTTTGGGGGGGGGGGGGGTGCAACTGCTGATGGCAAATGTCAAAGGAGCCTCAAAACCAAGCCAGAAAGCAGGACTGCTGGACGGCAGCGCTGCCAGGGGGGAGGCAGAGCACCCCCAGGTCTGTGCCGTGGGGTGAGGACACAGCAGTTCTCCCAGTGCTGGGAAAAGCAGAGTGAGGATGCTCCTGGGACTTCCCAACCCCTGGATGGTCATCAGCTCCACGCCGGGACACTGTGACCCCTCGTACGCTGCTGGGAAGGGCTCAGGGGCTCCCCCCCTTCCCCAGCCACACACGTTTCACCCAGCTCCATCTCCCAGCTCGGAGTCAGCCAGCCCCGAATCGGCTCAAAACTCCAGATGTTGGTGAAATGCTATAAATAAAGGAGGGGGAAGGGGAGAGGCGGCTGGTGGGATGCCAAGCCCACCGAAACACAAGCAGACGTTCCCTTTCCTCGCAGGGCCGGGCTGCATCCCTCCGCAGCTGGGGTTGGGGAGAAAGGTGGCAGTTCCTGCATCCAGAGGTGCCCCGGCTGGCGAGAACCCCCCCAGCACCTGCAGAAAGGGTGGCATAATTCAGAGGTTTACCACCAGCCAAGCCAGGAATAAATCCTCAGGCAGGACCCGCTCAGTAAACAACCTGCTTCCATTTTTATACAGCCACAACTCTAATTACCGCCCGCCCCGTTAGCCGAGGAGGTGTTTCGGCTCAGACACCAGCCATCAAGAGAAAAAACTTGCTTTGTTCTTCCAGCACAGACCCAACAGCCTGACTGACACTTGCTCTCTAAGCTTGTTGCTTCACAGCATCTCCTGGGCAGCAGCCACATCCCAACAGCCAGGAGAAAGTTTTGGGTCCTTCCCCAGGGATGAGCAGGGACTGCAGCAGCACCCCCGGCAAACGCTGCCCCGAGAGAAAAGAAGGGGCTCAAACACGGTTGAGCTGCCACAAAATACCTTTTGGCAGAGCCTGTGATCACCCCAAAACAGAGTTATCTTAAATCCCACCAGGAGGAGAGGAGAGGTGCTGCAGGTTCCTGAGGGTACCAGCACAAACCATGCCACGGTGCCACCGTCCCTCACCTCGGTGCCACCGTCCCTCACCTCGGTGCCACAGGTTCACGTCTCTCCACCAACCCAAACCGCCAGGCAACCCACCTGCCCGCGCGCACTGCCAGCCCCCAACATGAGCTCTGGGCTTTTGTAGCTTATTTAAATTGCTTCCATTATTCAAATTGCTCTAATTATTTAAATTGCTCCAGCTGGGTTTGAGTGATAGAAGCATCAAAAAAATTTTATATATATATATTTTTTTTTTTTAAAAAGGACAAAAGACATTAAGATTTGTGCTGTTTTCCCTAACACCACTGCCCCAGCATCCTCACCCCAGCCCGGGGGGCTCAGCCAGGCGCTGTGTCTCTGCCCAGGGGGCTGCTGGAGGAGTGGGGGCTGCACTGGTACACATACCCAGTGCCCTTTGGATGCATCCCGCCGCTTTCTCTGCCAACACTCAGCACAAAGGGAGCCACTGAGGATGGCAGGCGAGCCAGGAGACAGCCGAGCGATCCCAATTAGCAGTGGAAAGCATCCAGCCACGGGTATGCAGCAGGACCTACGGCCAAACTGCAGTTGATATGGTAATTTGGATATTTTCAGTGGGTGAATCTCCAGCCCCCGCCGGGTCTGCTACAGTGGATGGGAGCACCGAGTCGGGGGCTGGCTGTGCCAGACAGGGTGATGCCGGATCCCTGCTCTGTCCTCGGTCACAGCCCAACGGATTTGACATGCAATGGAAACTCTGTGCCCACAGGATGACTCCTTCCAGCAGCCGAGGGGAAGGATGATGCCCACAGACGGCCACGGTGGGTACCAAGCCTCGGCAGGGACTCGCCATCCTCAGGGACACTCACCCTGAGCCCCGCAACTATTTCAGACACAGCGTGGCTTGTCACTGCTGACCCTCAGCCCCCAGCAGCCCTTTCCAGGGCAATGCAAAAGCAATCAGGAAAAAATTAACGCGGTCCTTCACTGTCCCCTGGCACTGCAGGAGCAGTGTGAAGAAGGGGTACGCACCCTCCCCAGGCATCAAAGTGTCGGGGTCTCCTCCAACCCTGTGCACCCCAGGCAGATCCCTCGCAGGCACTGCGGGATGCAAACCCCATGGGAGAACGGGGCAGCTGTGCCAGCACCCTGCTGCAGAGCCAGACATCAGCCACAACAAAAGGTTATTATCCCAATAAACTGCTGGGCAGGAGAAAACAAGAGCAGGAAGGATGTGAAGGGTGGGGAGGACGCCTGATGTCCAGCCTACGGTGACAGTGCCTGCCAGGCTGAGCTCCTGCCCTCCGCCGGGCACCAGGCACTGGAGCAGGGTGATGGGAAAAGCATTTCACTCACAGCCTCTCACTTACAGCCTCCCACCGGTGTTTCACCTTTAAGAAATTTGCTGCCAAAGAAATTAGAGCCTGACCTCATCAGCTGCTGATGCCCTAAGGCGAGGAGGTAAGCCTAGATTTGCCCCTCTCCAAAATCCCCGACACCGTGCCACAGCTCCAGCTACAGCATTATGGAAATCCCCGAGCACAAAGGAGCCTCTCAGGAGAGGGGCTGCAGCTGGGGCCGTATCCTGTGGAAGACCATGCGTCCCCAGTGGGGACAACCCTGGCGAGGATCCCCAGTGGGCACATCCCTGGTGAAAGGACGTCAGCCCAGTCCAGCTCCGTGGGGTCAATCTGATCCCACCCAGCTCCCCCCAGCAGCGATGCCACCGGCCGAGTTGTCCCTGCCATTCCTCAGCAATCCTAACAGCCGGGGAATTTCTCAGCCACAAGCTGCGAGAAGCAGCATTTTTTCCCCCCGCTTTGCTGGCGTTTGAGCAGACTCAGACAACGAAGGCAGCCGTGCTCTCCCCCGGGCAGGGCTGGAGCCAGGAACGGCAGCTCAGGCTTGGCTGGGAGCAGGGAGCAGCTGGCCCAGGACAGGGAGAGACACCGAGGGAGGGAGGATGGAGGAGACCGAAACCGCCACGTGCATATGTTTTCTTTAAGAGAGACAACTTTTCCAGCACAATCTGCCAAGAGAACACGCAGCCGGCATGCCGGCGAGCTCCCCTGCTCTGGGGGAGCAGCTCTGGGACAACACAGGGCAGCAGAGTGGGTCCTGGCAAGCTGGGATTTGTCCAAGAAGAGAAACACGGGATCTCCGTTCCGGATGCAAAGGGATCTCACCAGACCCAGAGGGATCTGTTTTCCGATGGGTCGGAGGGAAAGGAGGCAAAGAGCATCAGTCATTTTGTGTAGGGCTCAAACCACAGCTCGAGCCGCTGGAACAAGGGGAAAAGTCCTTCCCACGCTCACCATGAACCCCCCTGGGTGAGGGGAGGGATTGCTGCAGGCAACGGGAAGGCAGCGGGAGATGCTGGGAATGAGCTTCCTCGATCGTGCGGCAGCAGAGAGCTCATGGACTGCCAGGGAGAGACATGCCCTGCTCTGCAGCACCCCAAATCAAAGGCACAACTGCCACCCACAGCAGCACACCTCAACATCCTCAGCACTGCTGCAAGGACAGGCGATGGATCCCAAACGAAGCCTCCAGCCCAGGGCAGGACCCAAAGCACACCGAGCTCACGCTCGCTCGCAGCCGGAGGCTCCGGCCAGAGCCACGCACCATAAAACTGCTGACCATGCTGTATCAACCTGCCCTTTGGACTCTTCAGCTTCTTGCCGAGGCCAAGCCTTGAGCAATCACCAAACCATTCATTAATGCTGGCCCCATTCGTTGCCTTTAATGACCTTGGGTCATTAGCAGGAATCCAGTCGTACCAGCTTTGTGCTCCCACAGCGGCTGGCTTGGCACCACCGATGTGGAGGGAAATCCCCCTCGAGATGCTGGTGGCTCTGGTGCGATGCACCAGGCACCGCTCCCTCCTCAGGGAACACCATACACCCGTGGTGGCATATGTGCCAGGGCTGTGTGGGACCTGTGGGACACTCTTGTGGGACCATGTACCAAACCCCACATCCCGCAGCTGCTTCCTGCCCCGCCACGGGGGCCAGCACCAACCTGAGCGCTGCCCCGACAGCCTCATTTTTGGGGATGGGGTGCAGTCCCCAGCAGGACAATAACCTGCAGCCCTGCAGAAAGCCAGCTGTTTGCCAAGGTTTCTAACATGGGACAAGGAAGCCTGTGATCTGCACCATGGGCCAGCAAGGATGCAGCTCCCGAGCCTCCACAGCCTCCCCTGGTCCTGGAAGAAGAGGTCACGGGTGCTATATTTAGACTTGCAGAGCCCAATAAAGCACACGCAGGGTGGAAGAGAGACCACACAAACCCTTCAGGGCTGATGATCTCCCCTTGCTCTGCCGCCAAGCCCACCTCATGCCCGTTCTGGGGCAATGGGTGCAATGGACACGGGGTGGGATGAGCTGGGTGCTGCTTCAGCTCCACAGAGCGCGCCGCACACTCACCGCACACCTTCCTCCCGGCTCCCGCCACCGCACAGCAGCGTTTCACCGCTCCAGCCATCCCCAGCATGGGGACACATCTTCACCTCCCCAGCCCGGCCCCTGCCCGGGGAAGGGGGTGGAGGGGGGAAACAGGCTCTGCTCTGTGAGCGCCGGGGAGCATCGGGACCAGGGAAGTTCAATAGTTTACTACCAATATTTGTCTTGGCTGGGCGGCACGGCTTGCTGGAGGAAATGGGGCAGGGGGAGGGCTCCAAACATCCTCTGCATTCCTTATAATGAAAGTAAAGCCAGTGCTATGGCACCCGCGCTCAGGGTTAACCAATGTAAGGCCTTTTGTATTTAAAAAATCCTGCAATAAAATATCCGGGGTGCAATTTTGCAAAAAAACAGGAGGAGTGAGGGGCCTCGGTCCCAGCCCTCTGCGTGACACACAGGCTACCTCCTCTTCCTCCCCCCAAAAACCCACAACTCAAAGCTTTTGCACAAAATCTGCCCATAGAGCTGACCTGGACACAGCACCCAAAGCCCCTGGCTCTGTCTGGGGCTCTCCTTAACCTTCCCTCCATAAGTCAACACCACTTCCACAGTGAACTTTGCAAAACGCCGGTGTCAGCTCCATCCCACAACACTGCTGGAAAACACAGGGTCAAAGTATGACCTGATGCATCACTCAGCCCGTACCACTGCGACGCTCAGCTCCAAAAGTGACACGTTTTAAACCCAGCTCCGTACAAATGAGAAGGCCGCAGAAGATGCCCCTCGCTTGCCAAAGGCTGCAGGGAGCCAAGCACCCTTCCAGCCGCAGCTCCTTGGGCGAGGGGCTGGTGCTTATCTCCAGCTGTAGCAGCCGAACGGCACCTCCATGCAGGGGCAGATAAGGAGGTTTGGAGGAGGCTCTGCCAAAGCCCTGCGCAGCGGCTGGTGGTCCAGGACAAAGTGCGTTTCCAATGCAGAGCAGGAGAACCTCCCGCGATAACCCCCAGCACCAGGCTCCGGCTGCTCCTACTGATAAACGCTGGCCGAAGGCGGGTGCGCGGTGTCGGGCACACTGCGGTGCCGGCTGCGGGGCTCTGAGCTCGCCGTGATCCGTGTCCACGGAAAGGGCTGAACAGGACCAGAAAGCCACAGGGAAAGCGGCCGCCCCAGGAACGGCCACAGCACAGCACTTCCAAAACCAAAAGATGGATCCGGGTGCCCAGCAAAGCCCAGCAGACACTTCAAGCAGTGGCACGAGGCAGTTTTTACCCCAACGTTCAGGCTGCCCCACGCATCTCTCCAGCATGACGTGGGGTCTCCCATGTACCCCCATCCCCAGGACAGACTCAGCTCTCCGATGTCAGCGAGAGCCCTGCGCTCATTAACAACTGCCAGAGAAGAGTAGGGAACTCTTCCAGGCAAAGCAGACTATTCACCCTGATTAGAACTAATTAGGGCTTGTCTTAATTAAATCCTGCTAACCATGAACAACCGCAGGGCCAGAATTAACTGATTTACCTGGGATGGCCTTTGACCACTCACAAGGGACTGCCAGCGTGGTGCGAGGGAGCCAGCTCTGCACCGGCCGCGGTGGCCACAGACATGGCAAGGCAGGAGCTGTCGGGGTTTGGAAGAGACACTGGAGACCTGTCCCATGGCAGGACATCACAGCCCAGGGGATGCCAGTCCAGCCGGGTGGTACAGCCCCGTCCCCGAGGGCTGCGGGAAGAGCTGCCGCAGCACAGCCCGGGGTGGGAGCCTGGCCCACCAAGGCAGGAGCAGAGGGATTAGTCCTCCCGCAGCCTTTTATGCCGCTCATTTCTTTAACGGGATTAGTCCCTGTAAGTCTGTAAGAGGGTTTAATCACATAACACCACAGGGCTCCTGCTGGGTGCGTGCAGGCGGTGAGCCTCACTTCACCGGGTTTACAGCAGATGGTGACGGAGGGGTCCAGGACCGCATCCGGACACCAACTCCCTGCTGCTCCCTGCCCATCTCCTTTCTCGAGCATCCCTGGCCATGGGGCAGCACAGGGGACAGCTCAGTGCCAGGGATGGAGACTCCACCCAGGGAAAGACCCAATGCCACACAGAGCCCCAGATGCCCACAAAGCAGCCCCACACACTACTATGGCACCGGTACCTATAGGGGATCATCTTTCTTACCTTCCCCTTGCTCATAAAATTACTTTTCAATTTGGCTTTCACAGGCATCTACCATATTTTACCTGGTAACAAACTCTTGCACAGCTTTAGCGGGAAAAGAGAGACATTTAGCCAACAAAATCCAGCTCCAAGTCTGGTTACGGTTTAAACGTACACAGCAGTGGAATCAAAACATGCAGGAGTCCAGGCAAAAGCTGTAATGAAATTAAATTACGATATGGATCTTGCCAGAAATAATTATGTCGACAACTTGGGTTTTAATTCCTTATTTATAGAGACCTGTGGATCTGGAGAAACCCTTTGCTGATTACAAGTTTAATTTTCTCTCTCTCTCATATCCCAAACCGGAACCTCCTGAGACCACTGCCTGTAAAGTCTCCGTGCCTAGAGATAGATCCAAGGCCTGGGAGCCAAAACCAGCTCAATTCAGACCTTAATTTATACACCGAGTTTTCTATTGTGCAGGGTAAATCACTCAACCTCACAGCCTCAGTTTCCCCAACCAAAGGGCAGGAACAAAGCGCACAGAGGCAATGCCATGGCCATCGCATCACACTTGTACGGCATTAGGGCTGCAAGCAGTAAAGGGATGTTGCCTTATGGATTATAAAAGGAGCTCTTTAAAACCTCATTTGGCAGTCAGATGTGCCCAGCCAGCAGCTGGAAGCCCTGGCCCCCTCCAGCCCAGGAATGCACGCTGTAAGTCAGCAGTTGCATGGCACCTTTGCTCCATGTATTTCCACTCCCCACGAGCAATGCCGTAACGCCAGCACCTTCTCCCCTTGGCAGGAGTAGCCCCGTACCCGGGGCGCTGGGGAGGAAGAGAGGGGATTCACCCAGACCCAGAGCATCATCAGGTCTGGGTGAAACACCGATGTTTTATCCAACCACGCTGCACGGTGGTACCAGGGATAATCCTGGGTAAGGAGAGCTGGAAACATGCTGTGTGCCCTCCCCTCCACGACTAATCTGGGTCTTGGGAATAGACAGAGAATGCAGAAAAAAAAACCCCAAACTATACTGTTTGAAGGTTTTCTCGACCATGACAGGACCACAAGCCTGACCAGCCCGGAGAAACTCCAAGGCACAGAGGAGCCACAGCAGAGGCTCTGTGCAGCTGCCAGGGCACATGCAGAAGGCCTTGATTCTGCCAGAAGATTTTTAATTTATTTGAAACCATTTAATATTTTTACTATTGAACAGAATCACTAAACAGCTGGCGAGGAGCCCACTTGCAAGTGGGGCTGTTATTAAAGCAAGCTGCTCGAGCGCATCCCTGCGAGCAGAGGGGGCCAGGACTGGCTGTGCTGGAGCGAGCTGTATTTTGAATGGCTCCATTTAATATCAGTTTTCCAATCGTTTTGAGGGAAAGCTTTTGATTACTTGAGGATGCAGAAGGGAACATCAGCGGCTGGACCACACACAGCATCTCTTGGTGTCAGCAGCATCACCGCTCTGCAGCCAGGCAATGGGCCGGGATGCAAACGCCCCCCCGCACTCCTGCCCCCCTCCCAAGAAGGTGGCAGGTCCCAGGGGCGACCCCACTGTCCCCTCAAAGGACCGGGTGTCCCTTGGGAGCGCATGGCCCTGGGAACAAAGGCTCTTGGCAGGGCGCAGCTCCTCCCGATG
Source organism: Charadrius vociferus (assembly GCF_000708025.1). Lineage (NCBI taxonomy): Eukaryota > Metazoa > Chordata > Aves > Charadriiformes > Charadriidae > Charadrius > Charadrius vociferus. The sequence goes on along the minus strand of NW_009646404.1, from coordinate 396,669 downwards.
CTAATCTGCCTCCTGCCTCCCTTTCCCTTCCACTCGCTTTGTGTTTCACTAAAAATATCGCCATGGAGGAAGTTTCTGCTGCGGGGTGGATGCTCTCCTCCCCGGGAGGGGCTTCCTGCGCTGCCCTGGCACAAAAATAACCCCCCAGCCAAGGTCCTCTGCAGGACCCACTGCCCACACCAAGCCCGGGCAGGTGAGCTATGGCTGCGGGACACCCACTTAGCCCCCTCCCTCTGTCCTACAGCCCACCTCAGGCTCCCAGGCATTTTGGGTAATGGGCCACAGCCACAGTCCACGTGAAAGGAAGCGTTTTGCATCCAAAGCCCCTTCCCCACAGCACTGGGAGGATGTGAATGTGTGGGACCTGAGGGGTTGGGAGCCAGGACTGACCCCACCATGCTCCAGCACAGTGAGCAACACACTGTTCTCTTCATCTTACAACACCGTGGGTAAGCGTCTCATCTCATATCTGGATCGCATCCATCAGGACAAGGCTCAGATCCCTACCGGCACCTCCTCCGAGCCCTTCGGCATCACCCAGTACACGCTGCTCCTCCACGGGCTCGTCACAACCCGAGCCTGGGCTCCAGCGAACCCCGCTGCAGACAGCAGCGCTGCGATGCCATCCCCAAAGCGATACCAAAACCCAACAAAGAGAAGTCAGAAGTTCACAGATCGCCCACGCGCAAGGGGCAAGAAGACAGGACTGCATGGGATACCAGGCCAGGACTGCCCCTGTCCCAGCATGGGGACCCACAAGGCTATGGGATGCAGAGCCCCCCCAGCCTGCCGCCCCTCGAGCGGCACAGACCCCACTGCTTCCAGACACCTATGCACCGGGGGGGGGGGCAGAACTGCAACCAGCTCCTGAAACACCCCAACACTTACACAAAGGGGGCTCTGCAAAACCAGGTCTCCTCCTGCCCCTCCTAACCAAGCGCCAAGTTGCTAGGCTGTCAGAGGGACCAATGGTCTGATATAAAATAAATTAAAAAAAAGTCAGTTATTTTTAGCCATTTAGCCTCTTGCTGCCTCCACAGGAAAGGGGCAGGCTCCCAGGAAAGCACAACACTCAACGCTCCTCTGAGCAAAGCCCACGGTGTAGCAGCCCCCCACAGCCCGGATCGGCACGGGCTACCACCCCATCGTCACACTGGGTGAAGGGGAAGCATCCCACCACCATCCCTGGAGAGTGCCCCTCCGGCTGCCACGTGCCCCAACCTCCCTCCCCAAGATGCTGCGAGCTGGAGCTCCTCCAAAGCCCACCCGCCCCACCGGCTTCCCCGCAGCTCCGCCGCACACCAGCCCAACTGCTGCCTCTGGGATGGGATTGAAGCACTAAGCCCAAAAATCAAGCCCGGCTTTGCTGCCACTCCTCTGCTGACCTCCTGCAGTAACCAGACCGCTCGCCATCCCCGTGTAGCCCAGCGCCCACTGCAATGCTGCTCTTTGCGGGGAGGCAGGGGCTCTCCAGCCCCGCTGTCCTGCTTCCCAGCTCCCCGCAGGCATCTCCCCTTCCCGGCAGGGATGTGGGAAGCGGTGCTCCCATCCCATGCCCTCAGCCAGGCACAGCGGAGCAGCAGCCCCAGTGCAGCTCCATGCTGCGGGGGCAGAAATGGCTTTGCAAAGCGTTTTTTTTAAGCAGAGAAACGCAGAGCACACGCAGCGACGGATTCCTGCCCCGATGGGGCACGCACACGGCTTCATCCTTTCAGACCTGCAGCGAGAGCCACCGAGCTGGCAACATCCCCAAAAATAGCTGCTGCGGGAAGAACAGGGAATGCTGCAGGGACATGGCCACAGTTCCCGGGGTTCTGCGCTGGAGGGTCCCCCCAAGCCTCTGCCTGCACAGCAGGAACCTCACCCAGGCTGTAGCAAGGAGGAGCTTTGCTGTCCTCCCCCATCACACAGGTCTGAGCCTGCCACCGGGGCCCAGAGAACGCAGGATGCTGCAGGGAAGTGCTTTAATTTAAACCATGCACTTATTTTTCGGGGGGAGTTGTGGTGTGTTTTTTTTTTTAATCGCATAATTACTGCAGACATTTCTGCTCATGTTAGGTTTTATTACATCTTTGTGGTTATTCTACAAGCCCTAAATTTTGGGCCTCAACTGAGTTGGCAAAGTTCACCATAAACATCTGTCCCGAGTTACTCCCCTTCCAGCGCTCCGGCAGAAAGCTGGCGGCTGAAGATGTTGCAATGCAGAGTTTTATTTGCAACAGAAAAAGTTCTTATTCCTGACCCAAACAGAAGTGTAAATATTTACTGCCTTGATGTCAGCACTGCCCCCCCCCCCAACCTGTGGGTCCCAACAGACACCCAGGCACTCGTCCATCCTCCTCCAGAAAACAGGATGTCTGTCCCCAGGCACATCACCTCTCAAGCATGGGGCAGTGGCACGCAGGAGGCTCAACGCCTGCTCTGTCACAGCAAAGAGCCCGTCAAAATCCCCCGTGCAGGCAGAGGGACACCCATTCTCCCACTGTTTGCAGTTCTCACCAGCGGCAACGCTAAGGGTGACACTGTCCCTCCCTGAGCAAGGGCTGGTTAACAATCTGCCACGAATTCCCCACATTAAAATTTCTGGACCCAACAGGCTGCTTGAATTCAGGAGCTACCAAACAAGAGGTGGGTTTGTTTTACAAAAAAAAAAATAAGCGCTGGTTGTAAAAGTCCCTTTGCACACCCACCCCACCCCCAGTCGTGCTTTGGTGTGACTGGAGCAGCGATGGAGGAGAACTGCATCACCCCAAACACATCTCAGTGACTTTACTGTTGTTCTTGTTTCTCCTACAAACACACCTGGAGAAAGCAGTGAGGCAGCAAGTCCCAAGGACGTCGCTAACGTGGCTCACGAACCCTGCGTGGCTCTAACAGGGGTCCAGTAACACCACATCGCTCCCACCACGCAGCAGGAGCCGGGGGCAGCCGAGCTGCAGCCGCTGCCGGCGAAGGCGCTGGCAGCCCCGGGCCATACTGCCTGCGCACCACTTTTTTCGAGGGTGGCTAGTAGCACCCAGGGGCCGCTAGCCCTGAGCCACACTGCCTGTGCACCACGAGTGCATCCAGGACGGCCAGCAGCATCCAGGCGAGCACCCGGCAGCACCGCTCAGCACCAGCCCGGCCCCGCAGCACACTTGCCTTTTACAAGCTTTTAGCCCAGGCATTTAATTAACAGCCACCCGCTGGCTCACACCGCTGTCCCAAAGGCACCTTGGCTATAAAAGCAGCTCACCACCAGACACCCGATGCACCCAGAGCGGCCCCTGCCATGCTGAGACCCCCTCTGCCCCCCAGCACAGCCCTGCCTGCTGCCCCCAAAACCCCTGAGGATTCGATGCTGGGTGCCCAGCAGAGCCAGAGACCCAGGGAAAAGCAGAAAACAGCTCGGTGGCATGTTTGGCACATGGGGACACGTGTCCTGCTGCATCCCCTCCCAGGGGACACAGCATCGGGGACAGGCAGCGAGCAGGCAAACCCCTTCAGTGCAGGCAGGCACGGACCTGGGTGGGATGGGGCAAAGCAGACCCTGCTCCCCGTGTCACCACGGCCACGCAGGACACGAGTCCCCTGGGTGCCCAGGGACGGCAGCGGTGTGACGGGCGCTGCTGCTGGCAGCCGGCCCTGCCGACCTGCTCCCGGGGCAGGCAGCCTGATTTTAAATACGTGCTGAATTATTCATGGCATTAACCGTGGTTCCTGGAGCATAAGGTCCTGGACACCGGGTCTCTGCCAGGGGTGCGTGTTGACCTCCCCACTCAGGGCAGCTCTCCAGGGGGGAGTCACTCTTGCACAATAAGAAAAGGGGAGACTCATTCCTCTTGCTCACCCTTCCCTCCGCATTTTCCCCCCAAAACGGCCACCCCAGGTGCCAGATTTCCCTCCTCTTTGTTTCAGTTGCTCATTTCTTCAGGCTGAGCTGAGCAACCTGGCCTCAAATCAAGGAAAACTGCAGCCTTTGCATAAACAAATGCTGCTCAAAACTGAAATGCTGCTCCCCGGGAGCAGCCCGGAGCATCGGCACCAGTTCCCGCAGGGGCAGGTTGGGGCCAGGGGTCTGCAGTGGGAAGGGGGCTGCCTTTTATCCTCCTTCACTAAATGCCTCCAGTGAAGCTACACAAAAGCCCCAAATCTGGTTGGGGACAAGCCTCTAACTGGACCCAAGCTGCAGGGACAGAAGTCTCCCAAAAAGACCCCTGCACTCAGGAGCTGTGCACCCCACATGGGCCCAGTACTGGTGACCTGCAGGATTAGAGTCAGGCTAGAGCCACCCCATGGAGGGACACAGCGCTGGAGGGCTGAGCCCTGCAGGAACTGGGGTGCACCACTGCTCCTCCAGCCATTTTGGACCTAGGAAGACAGCTGCATCACCCAGACCAAGAGCTTGGAGCAGGTACTACTGCCTTGAAGTGAGCAGGACCGCAAGGCACAGGAGCAGGGATGCAAAGTCCTGCTGCTCCGGCCACCCTTGAACCTACAGCGGGGTCACTCATGGCCCCGACACAAAGGAGTGACCTTGGCCAGGAAAGCCTGCAGCACCCAGCTCTTCAAAGAGCTGCCTCCCGCGGAGGCAGGAGCAAACCAGCCACTGACCTGAGCCTCTGCGAACACCCAACACGCTCAGCTCTGCCCACTCTACCCCCTGTCCCCAAACCCCACGTGGTGGACATCACCCCTGGAGTCTGTTCCCCTTGTTCAGCTCAGGCTCCACCAAACACTGGCTCCGGCACAGCGAGCACCAAATCCCCCAGCCATGCTGCCCCAGGTGAAGCCCCCAGCCAAACCCCCCCAAGCCCTCTGAGGGGAAGCGCGGGCACTTCTCCCCCCTCGCACCCCAGCTCTGCCCGTCCCACCCTCTCCTTGGAGGAGCTGAAACCCAAAGGCCGGAAAGGACCGTCCTGTTCCCCTCGCCTGACTTCCCGTCAGCACACGCTGTTGGATTGCACCCAGCAAACGAAACAGAGACAGGAGAGGAAATCCCCAGCTTGGAAAGCAGCCCCCGGCCATGCCCAGCCACCCCCCTCCCTCCTGGGAACGGCTCCTCTCCCACCGGCCGTCCTGGGGGTGACCAGCTCCCCGCTGCACCGACCCCCAGGGGAAATGTACCCATCATCATCACACAGACCTTCAAACAGCTTCAAATCATGCAATAAATAAATAATAAAAAAAAAAATATATACTGCCTTCACCCCTGCCCCAGAAAAGGTGGGTTCCTCCCAGGATAGCAAAACCTCTGCAAGATGCCAAACAGCTCTGGAGGAAGGACCGGAGGTGAGACCCCCTCCTTATCGCTGGAGATGCACGTGCCTCCTGCCTAGTACCAGCATCGCCTCTTATCTGCACTGGGGAAGTTCTTCAGCTGTCACTCCACGGGGGCTCCCGAGGACACAAAGCCTTCCCAGCTTTCCCATTTATGCCCTCCCAGCAGCCCCACAGCCATTTTGGGGCCAGTATCCAGCCACCACCCCACCTCCGAGGGGACAGAGACCAACCAGCCCCTGCAAGCTCCCCAGGGAAGAGGAGGAGGAGTACGCCCATGACAGCTCTGTGCTGGAGAAGGCGATTGAGCAGCAGTGCTCCCTGCCCGGCAGCACAGACCAGCACGCACGGGAGGGCTGCAGGTTGGGGACATGGAAGGGAAGGGGACAGATGCCTGCAGAGAAGTGCCGGAGTCACCAGCTCGGCCACGCAACACCCGCACCGTTCCTGCCACGTTCGCTCCCCGAGCAAGGGCAGCGCCAGGACCCAACTCCGCTATCTGCCGAGCGCAAGGCTGCGCCGTCTCCACCAGCCCGGCCCCAGCAGCGAGGCAGCCATGGAAACTGGACAGCTTCCACCCCAAATTCTTTCCTTTTTGGAAAGGAGTTTACCAATAAAAGGCACTTACTGCAGAATCACAGTCCAGACCCAGGCCACTTGAAAAAGAGCTAATTTCCTTCCTATTTAAGCAAAAAGCTGAGAACACATTCGCCCCAGATGTTCCCTCCCTCCTGCAAATAATGGAGGAGAGAGAAGCTCATTCATGAGCTCCAGCTTCACCACGTCCCCGGTCTGTGCAGCCTGTCCCTGTAGGGGAGTAAGACCCAGGCTGTGTCACCCGTGCCCAGGGCTGGTGACACCCCACCGACCCCCTCTGTCCCATCTCCCCAGCAGCTCCCAGGGCTGAGACCCTCGACGGGCGCAGAAGGTGGGAGAACAGCTCAGCCCCCCCCACCAGCCGATGCTGTTTCAAGCAAGAACAAATAAGGCCAAGGGGTAGCTCGCCTACTGCTTCGGGACACAGTGGGGTCCGACAGTCACGTACAGAAGGTTTTCCTCCGATGGGAAGCAAGCACCCACTCGCTCTCCGCCTCCGCGCCCAGCAGCCCCGCGCGCCACAGGCTCTGCCCTCACCTTCCTGCTGCCGTGCGAGGAGAAGCTGTGTGAGTGCCGCTGGAGGCTGTCCCCGCTCAGATCCAGCTGTGGCTTCCAGACCTCCCCGTTGTCACTGCCCATTGACTTGGTGGGTGAAACGCTGGCGCTGTGCGCCATCTCCTCCGTGCACGTCAGGCGCAGGCTGCACAGGTACTCGTCCGTCTCCTTGTCTACCACGAGCAAGCGGGTCTCCGTCTCCACGGCTTTGATGCGCTGCACAACCTGGAAAGGAGAAGAACAACTGAGCAGAAACCCAGGGACCTCTCGGGGTGGCAGGAGCTGCACCCAAGGAGCCTCAACTCTCCCATACTCTCCTGCAGCTTCAGCCTTGCTGCAGGGTACAAGTTTGCCATCTCTTCCAGCCATCAGTGCTGGGGGAGAAGGGCACAGCATGGCTCTAGGGAACCCCCAGGATGGAGTGCCTGTTGCCTACAGCTCCAGGTGATGAAGGTGATGGCTCTTTCCACCCCGTGCCCTACAACCCACATGACGGCTCTGCCCAGACCACCCGGGATCATCCCCTCTGCTCAGACAGGAGCTTTCCCAGAGGCTGCTCCATTGCCCCCCTCCCAGAGCATCAGTAAACCCTGCTGCCTGGTTTTGTCCCTCAGAATGACAATACAATCAGTCCCACCAAGCAAAGCATCTTGCACACCCTCATTTCCTTGATTTGGGGTGGGGGTGGGGGGTCTTTCTTCCCCCTCACCCAGTGCAGGGTGGAGTGCCAGGGCACACAGGGAGGCACCCATGCATGCATTGGGTGGCTGGGCTGCCTCTGCTGGGTGCTCCCCACCACACCAGCGTACCGAAACCACCCAATCTGCGCGTTCATCCCCGGTCTGTGCCAGAAGCCAGCAGAGATAAGGGAAACCAATGCTGGGAGCAGGAGATGGGCCCATCCCTGCTGGGATCCCACTCCAGGCAGCGCTGAATGGGGACCATTGTCCTGCCGATGCCCAGCTCCTTCGTGGGGACTGGTGACTGGCAGAGGCTCTGAAAGGAGCTTGTGGTGTCGGCACGGCGAGGAGAGCCGGGAGGAGCTGATCCCAGCCACGGGGAGGGTAAATCACACCAGGGTAGGCTGTGATGGAAACGGGGCAGACCCAGGACACGCACAGGAGCGGTGTAAAGGGAAACCACCTCCAGCCTCCCTGCCAGCAGCCTCAGAGGGCTTGGCCACCTCCTCCCTGCACAGGCCTTCATCCTGAAGAGGAGGGAGGGTTGGTATCTCTGGCCATGCTGCTCAGCAGCCATCCCCAGCCACGGGGTGGCCCTGAGGACCACAAACCCATGACCCCCCCCCCCAGGTGTGCTGGGAAAACCCTGAAGCAGCACTGGGCTTCCTTACAGGGCTCCTGCCCTCATCTAGGTCACGCCAGCCAGACACACTGCAACCACCAAGGTTATAAGTGACAAATGAGCCTAATGCGCAATTAGCTAGCATTTATTTACTCCCCTGCAAGCTCCATTCAAGGTCAACAGAGCCGGTATCTGCAAATGTTAAAAAAAAAACAACCAACCAACAAGAAATTTATAGACTGCAGACAAGGCTGCTTGTCCTGAACCAGCTAATCTACTGCAGGCTGCAGCCTCCGTCTCCACACGCCGCATCGGGCAGCAGCTCGCCGAGGGCTACCATCCATAACCAGCCCAAAGGGTGCTATTCCATCAAGCCCCAGAAAATCCATCTGCTCCCTTTCAGATCTATTTACATGCGACATCAGACAGTGCTGCCGATAGCGTCAAGGCAGGGCCTGTGCGAGGCCACTTCTCCCCGGGGGGACCCGGGAGCAGGCAGCCGATGCGCAGCGGTGGCAGGAGATGCAGATGGGCAATGCCTGCGGGGACCGTGCAGGGGAAAAACGCTGGGTCCCGCACAGCAACATCTCCCAGGCCCCGCAGTTTGGGTGCTCCAGGCGTTAGGGCAGCACAGTTAGTTGCTGGCAGGGAACAAGGTCCCACAGGCACAATGAAACGCAGAGGGACCGCAGAAGCGCCCCGACCCACCACGGTGCTGCACAGCACTGGCATGGCAGGATGGGCGAGCTGCCCCACAGCCGGTGGGGAGCAGTGCTGGGGCTTAGCCCGCTGCCGAGCTCCCCAACAGCCATGGCAAGAGCAGCGATGGAGCAAGCATCCCCCCAGTGCCAGGGGCTGAGCCAGGCAGGGATGGAGAGCAGGCACAGAGCAGCACCTCACCTTCTCCCCACTAGCAGAGACGAGCAGAAGGGGCTTTCTGTGACAACCTGTTCAGGCAGCAAGTCGCTCTGGGGATAGAGGAGCGAGGTGGAAGGGAAAGCAGCAGCCAGGCACATGGCAAGGTCCTGCCCCAGGAGGGCAGAGCCCGGCACCCTACCCGTTTCCGAGCCATGGTCACAGCCTCGAGTCCGCAGCTCTTCTGAAGACAACACAGCCTCCCCTGTGCATCCGGCACATCGGGACCTTCTCAGCACCGGTCCCAGTCGCATGATTTCCGCAGCTCCACCCAAACAGACTTTCACCCCCGGCTACCGCAGCACCAGCCCAGCAGAGCCAGCCCGGGCCCTTCCACCCTTGCCAAACAACAGCTGCCCGGGACAGAGACTCACGGTGCCACTGGGAACAGCTCAGTCCATCCCTCCCTCTCTGAAAGAGATGCTTCTGCCCATGCATTGCACTGCCAGCAAGGTCACGGAGGCTTTCCCCACTTCGGGCACAGCGGGAGGGCAGGAGCCCGCTGCTCTGCCCCACACACCCACCGCCCGCCGGGGCGAGGAACCGAGCAGCCGGGATGGAATTCTACATCCAAGACATGAAACGCCCTGAGAACACATTCTGCCTTCGCTCCTTGGGTAAGGCCAGGAAAAAAAACAGAGAACAAAGACACAAATGCCGCCAGCTTCAGCTCGAAACACAGTTACACCCAAACAGCAAGGCCTTGTTTGCTGCGGGCTCTGTCCCACCGCAGCTTCAGATGCTCACGGAGAAGCGCTACTTATTCAAGGTCGGGGACCTCAGCAGCACAGGGATGAAAGGCCATGGCAAACCGGCCGCTCTAATCCATCAGCAGGAGCCAGCATCTGACCCGCCATGGCATCATCCTTCCCACAGTCCATCAGTGCGCTGTATTTTGGGGGAGGGGAAGATGCTCTTGCTGTTTTGAGGCAGCAGGGTTGATCCCAGAGGGTGTCCTGGAGCAGGGCTGCTCCTGCTCACACACCACTAATGCCACCACAGGGGGAACGCAGCACGGCTGTGAGCTCCACGACACCCTGGGTGAGACACTCCGTCCCATTCCCTGCTCTGCAGCAGGGAGCAAGTGCCAGGGCTGAATCCTGCCTCCACCAGCAGAAAATGGAAGACAGGAAAATTTCTCCCATTTTACATGACCTACTGGAAAACCCCCGCACGCTTCAAAGACGCAGCTGGCTGCCTCAGCTCTGCTATCACCCATCCTCAGCATCCTAGTTTCAGCAGGGAGTTCCGATAGCTTCCAATACAACACAGCTCCTTACAGGAACGCAGCCCTCCTTTCTGCCCAGCCAGATAAAAGATGTGGATCCTCCTTCAAGGGTTTTGCAATCACATTCAAGACAAACATTAACTTTTACACAGCTGGTGCAGATCATCAAAACGGGCTCAGTTAGCCACAAAACCCTCCCAAGCCCACGGAAAAGAGTCCACGAGGTTTCATTGGAGCCACCTGGGCTTGCTGTGATGCCCTGGAAGGCTCTGCCTCACCTTGAGCACAGCAACATCCACACCTGCCCATGAAGCCCAGGATCCCGCATCCCCCAAAACACTGCTGGGTCCGCAACCTATGTGAGGCACATCCCTGCTCTGCCCTGATAAAGCGCTGGCAGCTGGGTCCAGCCATATGTTTTAAGTTACTAAAGCACTAAGCCCCACAGAGCCCCACGAGCCATTAGGCAAACGGGCACATTCGGCACTGTGCCCCCGCCAGGCTCCGAGTCTCCCGCGGGACAGGAGCAGCCAGAACCTCCTTGCTTGTTTTTTCGGACTAAACTGTTTAACAAACACAAGTTTCAGTTTTATAAGCAGAAAATGACATGGCCTGAAGTGTGCGGCTTCTGTTACAGAGCTGAGAAACAGCTCGCTTGGATCCCCCCAAGTCACAGCCGTGGTCTTGCAACAGCTATTATTTCCCTTCAAGTCCTATCTCACTACAGCCAGCCAAACTGCTGAACATCTGCAGAGCTTTATCAGTAGATTTTAAGGCATCCTTATACACTCCAGGCTGCATAAGCAGGAGCAGCTCACTCAACGTGGCCGAGAAAACACACAGCAGAGCCGGAAATAAAGCCCAGGTCTCCCCATTCCTTTCCACCACAGATTGTAACGAAGCGGTGCCCTGCCCATGCCGAAACACCTTCGCCTTTCCCACCTTTACACGATTACAACATCCTTTCCCCAGCAGAGAGACAGAGCACACCACGCAACCGTTCTCATGGGAACTTGATGTCCCAGGCACGCAAAGCCCCCCCACTACAGCCCAGGCCTAGGATTTTGGCCAGGGGAGGGGGAGCACCCACCCCACCCCAACGACCACCAGCACTGGCCAGACCAAGGATGCTCCAGCACAGATATTTTGCGAGAAAACCCAAACCCCAGGGAGGCTGGAGCCGGGAAGAGCAAAACCGGGGGTGGGGTGGGGGAGAGAAGCTCAGAGCCGGAGGTGCTCAGCCCTCGGGGGGTGAGGGGGTACCGCGATCAGTTGCCCACCCTGCCCACCCCATTGCCCGCACCTGGTGGTGCGTCTCCTGCTCCACGTTGAGCCCGTTCACCTCCACGACGCGGTCCCCGGCCC
>NW_009646404.1:379130-384430 GCF_000708025.1 Charadrius vociferus | reverse complement strand
GAGACCACCACCCTCCAGGGCAGCCTGGGGACCGCTGCCGACACAAAGCCACTGAGCTGAGGTACCCCCCTGCATCCACGGGCCAGGCCCCCCATCCCCACTCCCCTCCAGGAAGGGGTACCCGAGCCAAGGCTCATCCATGGGACAGCAGAGCAGCTCTCCGGGACAGGGGCAAGGACCACCTCGTGAAGGGGAGGTGATGGGGAGCAGGGCCTGGAGCTGCTCATCCAGAGAGAGTTCATCCTGAACTGATGGGATGTGCTGGGAGCCCTCAGTCCAGAGAGGGGAGGATGCAGACCAGCAGCTCCTCTGCCCACCCAGCCCCAGCCCGTGACCATGGGGAGATGCGGACCTCTTTGTGGGATGTTGCTGCTGAGCCAGCCAGTCTGGCACAGACAGAGCTCATGGGTTGACGCACTTCATACCTTCATGTGAGAGAGCTCATAAGTGGTTTTTGTCCCCCTAAATGCCAGGCTGGGGATGGGGTTCATTAGTGGGCAGCTCTGCCATTCTGGTCCCAGACATTCCTGGCCGGGAAAAGCTGCTCCATCCTGGGTTCCCCTGCGGAGAGGCTGCCCAGGTTTCACCTGGAATTAGCTTGTTTTGATGCAACACAGAGATCCCCATCTTCACCCTTTTGCATTCCTGGTCTTCATTTCCTTGAAGTCTCTTACAAGGAGGAAATGACCCAGATTAGTTGTCACAGCATTGGTGCTGCGTGCCACGTTCCTGTGTCACAGGTTTTCTAGCTCTCCTCTGTGGCACTTCTGCTTCCTCAACTGCTTTCCTACCAGGTTTTTATAGGGCTGAAGCAAATGCAGCGGCCGGCTTGAGGCGGTGAATGAGACTCCAGAAATTACTATTAATTTGCTTTTAATTTGTAGTCTGCTTTAAAAAAAAAAAAAAATACTTCCACTGCAGTTATAAATAAAGTCACTCTTCAAAAGTAAGGTACTTGAACCCAAAAGATGCTTGGTGACGTGTGTCAGAGGAGAGTCGCTATGCTGGAAAGAAAAAAAAGGCATTATTTATCTCCATCAGTTCTTCCCATCTTCATTTCCTATATGCAACGTGGCTATTTGGATGTGTCACACAAGGAGAGACACAGCGTGGCTGTGGCTGGGTGCTGGGCACCAGCCCCGTGAGGACTCGGTGCTGTCCTTCAAGGTGACCATCACCCTCAGCTGGGAGTGGGCTCAGCCCCAGTGCGAGATCCCACCAGGGAGGACACTGGCTGCCTTTGCTCTGAGGCTCCTTTGCTCTCTGCCACGTTGCAGAAGTGCCGATCTCAGCACAAAATCTTGGGTGACACAAGACGAGGCCAGAGAGCCGGGAAATTCGGAGACTGTTTTATTTGCTGTACAAGGCAAGTACTCCCTTGAGCCTCTTTGTGGAGCCCTGAAGCTTTTTATCAGGCTAGAGGAGTGCGAATAATTGATTTTTCCACTCACTGGCCAAACCAAAAAACTAGAGGGGGCGGGGGAGGAGAAGGAATTGTTTCAAGTTTATTTGAACAAAAAAGTTTTTCTTTTTATTCAGTGCAATAAAAACACGAGGAAGAAAATCTTTTGGGTGGTCAGACAGAATATTTTAACCCTTTTGAATGTCTTTTTTAAAGTGTTGGTAGTTTGCAAAATAAAAAGGGGGGAAATATAATATAGAGGTGAAAATGGGATGTTTGAATTTTTCAAAAATGCTTTTTTTTTTTTTTTTTTGGAGCACAAGCATTTTCTCAAGTGCAACCTGAATTTGTTGATTTTTTTCAACCTCAGTGTCCCCAAAAGGCTTTTTTTTTTTTTTTTCCGAAAAAACCCCCATCTGTTCCTTGTAGAGAAATTAAGGAGGGTCAGGTACCAAGTGTCAGCTGACTGGCAAGATGACATAACCCAGCAGAGGTGCCGGGATCTGCAAACCGCTCCCGGGAAGGCTTTAGCAAACCTTCCAGCCTGAGCATCCCTGTCCATCTCCGCTGGGCGCAGGAGGCGGCAGCACTCGTTCCATGGGGGCAGCGGGACCCCCAACCGAGCCACTGCCGGGTCCCCTCTCCAGCAGGGACATGTAGAGGACTTGTTAGAGCCTCAACTCAGCACAGGATTTTTACCTGCCTGTTGCTGGTTTTACTGCCAACCAAAAATGGAGCATTTATTTCATGATCCCACTACTTTGGGGACTGATGGAGCCATGCTGTGATTGTGCCGGTGCACGGGTCTGAGATGTCCTGCCTGTCCTGGGATGCGCAGCTCAGTGCACGCTTTGGCACGGACACGCTGTATTTTTTCACTGCAGCTGATGGGGAAGGCGTCCGTGTGTAAAGGAGCTGGAAAGAACTTGAAAATGCATTGTACAAAGGTTCATCTTCACACGGTACAAAACCCCTTCAGTTCTCAAGGCCATCCTGCCATCTCCCATCTGTGGCCCTTGTAGAAGAAAAGAAGAGAGCACAGGAGGGCTTCTGCACTCACTGGTATAACAGAGCCATGATTAAACACAGCAGATACTGCACAGATGAGGTATTTCCATTTAAATTTCTGTGTATTTTGATTTGGGCAGATATTTAAGTCTGAATTGGGTCAGCCTGGAGGCTGAGGAAGTTCATGGGATCTGTGTGCTTACTGGCTTGGAAGGGTTTGAAGCTCTTTTTGTTTGACATCTGCTTCTAATTCCTTCACTTGGTTGAGCAGTGACAGAGAATTACACCTGTGCCCTGAACCCTGTTTGCTTTAGGCCTGATCCTGTTGCATCGCTAATGCAAAATACAGATGATGTGAAAAGTTTCACAATTACAGAGATTAGGCTTGACTGGCAGGCTCCCTGGTGTGTTGGAGGGAAGGACTTTTGGAGACCATAAACTCCATCTTCATTCAGAAACTGGCAAAACTTCAGCTGATAACCTGAGCCCGTTCATAAAGTCATAGAATCATAGAATAGTTTGGGTCGGAAAGGACCGTTCAAGGCCATCTAGTCCAACCCCTCTGCGATGAGCAGGAACATCTTCAATTAGATCAGGTTGCTCAGAGCCCCGTCCAACCTTACCTTGAATGTTTCCAGGGATGGAGCATCTGCCACCGCTCTGGGCAACCTGGGCCAGCGTTTCACCACCCTCATGGTAAAACGTTTCTTCCTTGTACTTAGTTCTGTTTACATCTATTTACACCAAGTTTACATCTGTTCCGGCTGTCTTGTTTCTAAGGTGGGTGGAAGGTCAGGGCGAGGGGGTCTTTGAGGGGGAGGATGGTTTGCTGGTGATGGAGTCGCTGGGCTGTGCCGGTGCTTCCAGAGTAAAGAGAGGTTTCGCATGTGCCTTCGGGCCATCTTCTGCCAAAGAGGACACACGTTTTCAAGATGCCAGGAGCCCCGTGTCTCACTCGTGGCTCCATCTCATGCCTGCTGGATTGCTCTGGGCAGATCTTGTGGCTTCTCCATTCCCCCCTCTTCTGGGATGCGGGTTGCTCCCCCGTGCTTGTCCTGTTCAGGAATGGGAGCTTCGCCAAAGGCAGGGGGAGGGCGAGGGAAAGGCTGGGCGCTGCCGGACACCCCTCCCTTCAGCTTTCGTGAGACGCTGGTTTCCATCTCAGCCGTGGGAGTAGCTGGCAGGGAGATGCTCTTCCCCCTGCGCAGCCTCCTCCTCCCTGTCAGCGCACTTTGGCGGGTGTTTATCCACCCCCTGCTCCACACCCAGCTTTCTGCCCCAGAGCCGGAGCTCCCTGGGCTGGTTGCAGCCATGCTCCGTGGCCAGGAGACCTCAGCCACCCGTGGCACCTTCTCCCTGGCTGTGGAAGAAGACCCAGGTCCTCTACCCAAGCTCAGGGACTTACCCTTGTCACCCCTGGTGTTTGACGGTCCCCGCTGGGAGCTGCAGAGAGCCGTTGCTACTGCAGTAATTGGCTCTGACTATTAATAAATGAAGTCTTGGGATTTCTGCCTGGCGTGGATGTGGCTGTGCTCATTCCTCCCTCGTATCCCTGTCACTCAGCGTGGGGCTGCTGGGTCCCGCCGCTCTCTGGGGGCAGCGGCTATCGCAGAGTGGGGAAAGGCCGATGATTTATTTGTGCTGCCGGAGGAACTGGGAATGAGAAGAGCGCTCATAAAAAGCACCGTCTCATTTTCTCTAGGCCTCTGTGTGTGGCACTATTGAGCTGTAAACATTTTCCAGGTTAGATTTATAGAGATAGAAGGAGAACTGATCATTAGGAGGATTAATAATAAGCTTTGCGGGTTGTGAAAGTCCAGAAAGTTCAGTTATGCTGCTGAGAGCTGGGAGATCCCTCTTGCCCAAGCTGGCAGGTAGAAATCCCCCCAAGTCCTTTATTTGCAACAGAGAGCAGTGTGATAGGTACCGATTCGGAGGGGGGCCAGTGGGACTTGGTGCTGAGCAGGCGTGGAGCTGGCGATGGTCCCTGGCCAGGCTGGGCTTACCTGAGACCTCCCAGTGCCAGCACACCCACGGACAAGCGCGCAAGCAACGATGCTGCTCCCGCACCCCGGCGGCGTGCAAGCCGCCTTGCTCCGCACCCACCGTGCCCCCGCAGCACGGGCACCCCGCTGTCCGCGCCGTGCAGGGTCACAGACCCGCTGCTGATCACCCTTTTTACCCCGGAAGAGCCAAAATGTCCCTTCCGGCAGCAGCCAAACCACACGGGTAGTCTGACTGCAAAGGGACTCGCTCCTGGAGAGGCTGGTGTTGGCCCAGCCCTTTCCTGAGCTGGACACCAGCCGGTGCTGGTGCCACGCTGGTGTGCCACTGTGCCTGCCACAATAAGGACGTGGATGTAAGAGCAGCACTGAGCCTTCCAGCTCGCTCTGAGGTCCCCTGTCCTTGGGAGCACCCATCCCCAGGAGCACCCATCCTCAGCAGCACCCATCCCTAGAAGCACCTGTCCCCAGGACCACCCATCCCTGGCAAGCACCCATCCTTCGAAGCACCCGCCTCTGAGACCACCCATCCCTGGCACCTTAGAAGCACCCGCCTCTGAGACCACTCATCCCCAGAAGCACACATCCCTGGCAGCACCCACCCCTGGCAGCACCCATTCCTGGCAGCACCCATCCCCAGAAGCACCCAGCCCTGGTAGCATCCATCTTTGAGACCACCCATCCCTGGGAGCACCCAGCCCTGGCAGCACCCATCTCTGAGACCACCCATCCCTGGGAGCACCCATCCCTGGCAGCACCCATCCTTAGAAGCACCTATCTCTGAGACCACCCGTCCCCAGGAGCACCCACCCCGGGTGAGGTTGGCAGCAAAGCAGCGCAGCTAAGCACGTCCACGGAAGTGCCAGCATGGCGGAGGGGACCTCCCT
>NW_009646404.1:377266-379075 GCF_000708025.1 Charadrius vociferus | reverse complement strand
CCCGCCCGAGGAGAGCATCGGCGTTCGTTCACGCCACGTTCCACCACAGCCGCCTCCTCTCCCGCCAGAAGGAGAAGCAGAACGGAGGCCCCACACCACCAGAAGTGGGAGCTGGACCCGAGCCCAGGGGTGGCGGTGGCCTGAGCAGGGACCGGCAGAAGAACCTCAAGAGGCTCTTGCAGGGCTGGAGGTGGATGATGATGGGAGGGGGAAGTTGTGGTTTCACCCAGCTGGGACACCTTCCCTGCCAGCAGAGCCGCAGCAGCCCCGGGGGGTGGGAGCGCAACTGGTCTGCGCTGGTGTTTTAGCACAACCGTGCCTGGGTTTCATCCTACCGTGCCGCTGAAGTCCTGGGCCAGGTTAAGGATTTTGGAGGCATCAGCTCTTCTGCTGATGTGTCTGGTCCTGGATGCCACCCCAGCACCCAGGGAACCCCGCGAGGGCTGGGACCATTCCTGCAACATCTTCTTGGCATGAGCAGAAGGACTAGGACATCCCCAGGGACCTTCGCTGGCCCTGGAGGTGTTTGCAGCTCTTGACGGGGTTTGGGGAGCGCGGTTTGATTAAGGAGCTGCTTCTCTTGCCGCAGATGCATGGCCGGGCTGGGGGAGGATGGCTTCCTTCCACTGCCTGATGGGGCTGCAGCTGCGTTTCGCTCTCTTCTGCACACACTAGAAGGAATATCCACCAGAAAATAAGACAGGGGAAATGCTCAGGCCTGGGAGGGTGCCCGTAGCCCAGTGTCTCATCACCCAGGAGAGGGTAAATGGGGGCTGGAGGTGACCCCGAGAGGACATCCGGGCTGGGGGAGGATGGCTTCCTTCCACTGCCTGATGGGGCTGCAGCTGCGTTTCGCTCTCTTCTGCACACACTAGAAGGAATATCCACCAGAAAATAAGACAGGGGAAATGCTCAGGCCTGGGAGGGTGCCCGTAGCCCAGTGTCTCATCACCCAGGAGAGGGTAAATGGGGGCTGGAGGTGACCCCGAGAGGAAATTTTTTCTTTGCTGCACCACCAGCCACTCTTCTGCTGGACCCAGAGGTGTGTGTGCACATCCCCAGGCGAGGGGCACGGGGTCCGGCAGGGTGCCTAGGGAGCAGGCAGAGCCGGGCAGTGCAGGCAGGGCAGCTCCGGTTCGGGTCACCTCCGCCCCCGGCAGCCCGTGCCCACGGCAGGTGAGCTGCCCCGGCGAAGCAGCGCGGGCGCTCCCCAAATACAGCCCTGTGTACAGTCAACATGGGGGAGGTGGGAGCTGGCACAGCCCTTGGGACACGTTGGGGGAAGACTCAGGGGTGGGAGCGTGGGGGCTGCAGGAGGGTCCGGACTTGGTGTTTCCCCTCAGGCACCCCAGGAATAGCCCCGCGTTGCTGCAGCTCAGCCAGGAAGATATCTACCCATGTGTCTAAGCTGCTGTCACCTTATCAGCGCTCGGGACAGCTTGGAAATAGGGAAAGCAGCAGGCACAGAGATAACGTTATCTCCTGCTCTCTGCAGCTCTTACCCCTTATCTCCAGCCTCGGCCAATTCCCTTGGGTGGCATCAGCGTGCAGGTGTGGACAGCCCGGCAGGACGAGACCCCTGGCAGACCCCAGCTGAGCACTGGGTCCCGTAGCCTGAGGCTCCTTGCCAGGATGTCCTGGACCATCATAGGGACCATCCGGGGTACCCAGCGCTGCCCAAGGGCTTTCCATCCCCAGACACCACCGCTCCCAACAGGGGCCACCCGCCGGAGAGGGGCTCAGACCTGGCCCAGCTCAGCCCAAGCCGCAGCCGCCTCCATCCCGGTGGGGTGAGGAACAGCTTCTGGG
>NW_009646404.1:372677-376934 GCF_000708025.1 Charadrius vociferus | reverse complement strand
CCCCCGCCCGGGAAAGCCTGGCTGCGTCAGCCGGCCCCGGCTCCGGCTGGCGGTGCTGGATCTGTAGAGCTCCCAGATGGCACCTCGGGGATGGATCTGGACCAGGGGCAGGATCCAGGTCCAAACCCCATATGTGCTGCACAGGGACCCAGAGCCCGGGAGCAGCCCCATCCCTGGGCAGCCCTAATCCAGAGCAGCGGGACAGGCTTTAGCCCAGAGCTCCCATCCCCTCCCAGGCCCGTGGTCTTGGCCGGGGCTGTGCAGACAGAGGGGCACCCACGGGGGCAGCTTGCCGCTCTGTGAGGGTGCAGGGATGGGGACATGGTGGCAGGGCTCATCTTCACCCCTGCTGCAGCTCCCTAGGCCCCTGGCATCGGTGTGGCCACAAGATGGCATGGCAAAGCCGCCTGGGTGCCACCCCACTCCCGGCACCCCCTGAGTCTTGCCCACCACCCCACAGCCTCAGTGACCTGGTGGAACATGGTGGGAGGGAAGGGGTGACATGTCCCACTGTCACCTGGGGGTTTCTAACCCCCCACCTCTCCCAAAGCCCAAAGAGGTGCCGGGAATCGCCCTCCTCGGCTGCAGTTACCCCCCACAAAGCTGCTCTGTGGGGCTCAGAGGGCATCGTGACCCTGAACAGGGCCAGGAGCTGATGTGTTGCTCTCATGGCCTGTCCATGATCCCCCCCAAAAGCTTTCGTCCCTCCACTTTGCTCCCGGGAACAAACCCAGCCCATGGTGGGCAGGGACCCAGCATCCTCCCCAACAATTCCTGGGGCTGCATTTCATCTTGGGGCATCCATGGGGGACAGGAGAGGGAGTCCCCGCGGTCCTGCTACGCGGCCCCCCCCCAGAGCGAGGGGGACTGGAGGCAGACTGTGGGGAGCACAGCATCTCCCCTGGGGACCAGTCTTTTAGAAGGGAATAGATTAAGGTCCATCAGGGATGGCTGGGTCCTGCCCCAAGGCGGGAGGGGTAATTAAACACCTTTTTAAGCTTTCTTCCGTTTTATTTGGCTTGTTGACCCCCAGGGAAGGCCCAGACCTCTCCGGAGAGCTGGAAGCACAAAGGAAATTATTTTATAGCCCCGGTGGGGAATCAGCTCATGCTCCTCAACAGCAGCCGGAAAAATTATTTTACAAGGTGAGAAGTGAAGGGCTTGTGGTTAACTGAGTGTCTTGTTGGTTCTGCCCCAGTAATTGGCACGTAGAAGTGTTCTTTTCCAACAGACGGGGGTAGAAGCGCACACTCGAGTCGTGTCTCTCATCACATCGCCCCTCATCCCCCTCTCCGTGCGCTCCCCCCCACGCAAAGCTGACCTTTACATTTTCTGCCTCATTTTATCACTTACCTCCATCAAGAACGGCAATCTGCCTCGGCGGCCACTCCACAGCCTGATTGGCACCCTGACAGGTACACGGCCCTTTTCAACTGCAGCTGCCTAATGGGTTATTGGCAATCATGTCTCATTTGGCCCATCCGCGCCCCGCGCTGCGCTAACGAAGAGCAGAAATTGGAAAGTCATGGTGGGGAAGGGAGAGGGGGCATGGAGGAGAAACGGGTTGGGAGTAAGCTGGGAGAGAACAATCCTTCAAGTGTTAGAGCACCTGAAATCCTCCCCGAGACCCCGGGTGCAAGGGGCAGCGTGGTGGGCAGGGCTCGGCGTGTGCTGGGCTCCCCTAACAGGCACCACGGGTTTTTTTTTCCTTCAGATCCGAACCAAAGGCAGCACAAACCCTGTTGTCCCCGCTCCACGGTCGGCTGCAGGGCCTTGGCAGGAGTAGGCGGTTCATGCAAGGCGGGTAGAAACGGCTCTTTTTTTGCCAGATTTCCTGCAAAATCCGCCAGCGCTGGCGGGTGTGAGCTCAGCAGTTCAGAGGAACCAGATTCAGCCCCCAAACCTCAGTTTTCTCCAAAGCCCAGATCCCACCCGCCCCAGCACACCTTCACCGTGCGGTCCTGCACGGCCCCGAGGCTTCTCCCTGCTTTAATGGGCAATAATATTTATTTTCATCAGCAGAGACATATATAAAATTAAGTTCTAAGCAGGCAAATAAACAACTAGAGCAGTGAGGACTCACAGAGACTCAGCCCAGTCCAGGAAAGATTTCTAACTTTGTCATCTTAATTGACACTTAGCCTGGCAGTAACTCCCCGACGGGCAGTAAAAGAGATTTACTGTAAAGCTGCAGAAGAAACTGTGTCAAGGAGTTAAATCACATCAAAAAAATCTGGGAGTGACCCGACCGCTGAAGTGCCCGCCCCGTGCAGAGCTGTACCAGGTTTTGCTTTTAAAAAAAAAAAACAAAAAAAACACAGCACAACGAAGCCAAAGTTTCCTTTGATCAATTCTCATTTTAATGAGGGCAGGTTCCTAGGAAGCAAACAGTACGTGTTTGTATCATATTGCAAACAAGCTAGTACAGAAATCTAAAAAAAATAAACAAAAATAAATATCTTCCCTGTTTATTTCTCCCCAAGTTTATAGCACTAGGTTGACCTGAAAACAAGATGAATTTACCACTGCGCCTGGACAGTGGCCACGAAAAATCAGACTTTTTGGAATGCAATTGTCTATATGGTTTCAGAGAGGTCAGAGTACCAGGAGATCCGCCGATGAGACTCTTCCTCGCCAGCTAGGGTGAACGGTTTCCACCTCGGGCAGTCAATGCTCCTCCGGTGCTTGAAGCATCTCTGCCAGGCCCCTTCAGCGGATCAGAGGCACATCTTCAAGTGGGAGAAGCTGAAAGGAGATGAGGGGATGGGTTATTTCAGAGCCTCACCTGAGCATCCAGGTGTGCACTCCAGCCCTGTCACCACCTCCCTCCCCATGTGGGACCACATTTCCCCTCTCTACAGCACTTAAACCACCGCTGCATTCGCTGTATTCATGAAATAATCTCCTCTGCGGGCTCACATCCGACCTACGGTGACTGCAGACTCCCTTTCTGCCACTGTGCACGCAGATAAACCCTATGCAGACACCCAAAGACTGGGCTTGGACCTACCTGCCAGGCTCTCGTGGAAATTTGGCTGTGAAATAGAGGGATGCACGTGTGTACACAGGTCCAGAGCCACAACCGCAGTACCGGGACTGCTCTGCCCGCGCACAGCCAGGCTGTGGGAGGTAATGGGGCAGCGCAGATATAGCGCGGGGCTGAGCGGACCTGTCTGGGCTTTCCCACAAAGATACTAATCCCAAATTTCCTCCAAAAAAAGGAAGGGGGGGAAGAACACAGCTACGTGTTTCAGGGGCTGATCCAACCGCTAAAAGCCTCCGTGGATTTCAGCTGGATGTTGGCTCCAGCTTTACATAAGAGGGAAGAGATTTAATGTCTGGAACCAGCCCCGAGGCAGTCCCACGCAGCCCGGCTGAGCCCCGAGCGGGAAAGGAGAGAGGTCCTGCGGAAGGGCCGTGCCGGGAGCACCTCGACATCGCCAGCCTGCCAGCCCCACGGACACCCCTCCCGGCGCTGGCAGCCTGGTCCCACTGGGTGCAGGTTTGTGACGCACCAAACACGGGGCACAGAAATCATTTGGCTCCTTTTTCTGCCCTAAAGCCAGAATGCATCTCCTCCAAACGCATCCCATGGGGAGGAGGAACCACATCCTCTTCTCCCAGCCCACTTTGCTGGGTGCAACAAACCTTGTGGTTCGAGTTCAAAAACACGACCGAGACTCAACTCCTGCAGTCACACTCATGCAGCGGTGACGGGGCTGTAAACCCCCCAGGACCTGGGCTGTCCCGTGGGGTCACGGCTCCCCTCGCTCCCCCACACCCTCCCAGCCCAGCCGGGGCTGGGGTGCACACGGTGGTACGGGTGTCGGGGGGCAGCTCCCCACATCTGGCTGATGCCACGGGGCAGCCCAGCTCTCTGCGTGGGGCACCCCAAAACCCCGGTGCCTGCAGGATGGGAGACTAGCAAGGCTCTGTGCATCCCAGTTACCTGGGGAAACCCCTCCAAGGCTCCGTGCACCCCCAGTTACCCGCTAAAACCCCTCCGTGCATCCCATTTACCTGGGGAAACCCCTCCAAGGCTCCGTGCACTCCCAGTTACCTGCTACCCTCCCCTCCCCGTGCACCCCATTTACCTGGTAAAACCCCTCCAGGACTCCGTGCACCCCAGTTACTTGGCGAAACCCCTCCGTGCGCCCTATTTACCCGCTAAAACCCCTCCAAAGCTCCATGCACCCCCATTATGTGGGGAATCCCCCCCCCCAGCACCCCAGGGAGCCCGCAGCACACCTCCTGCAC
>NW_009646404.1:358978-371996 GCF_000708025.1 Charadrius vociferus | reverse complement strand
CCATGGCCCTGAGCATCCCCTGCAGTCCTGAGCATCCCCCCTTGCCGCCCCGAGCACCCCTCCCCTCCTCCAGCATCCCTCTTGCCCCCCTCCCCAGCATTTCCCCTGCAGCCCCGAGCATCCTTGAGCGTCCTCCTTGCAGCCCTGAGCATCCTCCTCACGGCCCAAGCAACCTCCCCCTGGTCCCCTTTGCAGCCCCGGGTATCTTTCCCCATGGCCCTAAGCATCCCCCACAGTACTGAGTATCCCTCTGCAGCCCCACAAACATCCCCGCAGCTCAGCATCCTCCCCAGCCCCTCAGGACGTGCTTGACAGCAGCAGGATTTTCTGCTGGAGGAAAAGATGTTCTAAACTGACTGCAAGTGAGGACCTTCAGAGGGGACCTGCACTCCCCTTTCCTTCAGGTACAACCCCCAGCCTTACTGCCTAGAGAGAGACCAACTGTAAGCACAGGAACAAGCCCTGGAAGAACTGTAAGTAAGAATAAATCACAGTGATTTTCAGCAAAATTTATCCCAAGTGGGGTACCAGACGGAGGTGGGTGATGCAGACTGAATTCCTGCTTCAGTGCAGAGACAATGCTGCTGCTGAGGGGGGAGGACAGGGCCCACACATCCCTGGGAGCGTGGCTGTCCTGCTGTGCAGAGCTCGACTGGCTCCTCTCCACCTTTGTACAGCCCACGAAGTGTTGAGAGCTGGATTTCACTCCCCTCTCACTCAGCTCAAACTAATACCCCACCCACGGTTCGGGCATCCCAGTGCCCATGAACTTGCCTCGGTGCAGGGTGCAGTCATGCCTGCTTAAGAGGTGCAAAGCGATGGGAAGAGATGAGACACCGAACCCGTGCGGGGCGCCCAGATGGCTGCTGTGCTCGTGCACAGCTCACGCCCACACGAACGCTACCCCCGGGATCTCGGTCTGCTCTTGGTCAGTTTTCCATCACAGTTAGAAGCAGCCAGCTGCCCGCCTTCCTACCCAAACAGCTGCTTCAGTAACTCCTGCTCTTCCACCTCTTTTTTTAGGAAACAAAAAGATGACCCAGGAGATGAATACCTGATTCCCATGGGACGCCTGCCAACTTGTCTCCTTCTCACTGAAGCCTGCTGCCTTCATAATCCAGAGAAATTACAGGATCTGGTATTTCCAGCCCCTTCCAACACCCTCTGGTGCCACTTCTTAACAAACAGAAGGGTTGGGGATTCGGTAACACCATCCCTGTTGCCTCCTACTGAGAGTCACTTAATGTTACCTGGATCGAAATCTTGTGACCACACAATGTTTTGCCCAAAGATATTTTGGAGGGATGGGAGGAGCCGGTCATTCTGCTCCCTCCTGCGATTTGGGAGCCTGCAGTGGACAGGAGTGAGCAGCCGCTTTGGACTTTCTCCTGCAGCAAAGTTCTCGAGACCATTTGCAGTGGATTTGTCAGGCTGCTTCCCCACCTCTTCTGCAACTCAGTTCTTCTTAAATACAATATTACCATTAATTTTGCCATTCCAGTCAGGTGACTTTTCCCCCCAGGTTCCTTAATAGAACCAAGCAGGTCAAATTTATGCTCATCAGGGAGCAATTCCAGTTCCTCTTGTTTATTAGCCAAGTTCTTGGCTTTATACACTGAACTATGGCTAAATAATTTCTTTTTTTTTTTTTTCAGGCCACACAGTAACTTGATTAATTTTAGTCTCAGCATCTTGCATGCTCCTGTGCACCCATTTCTCCTTGTTGATATGTATACATGCTCCCAAGGAATCTGGCCACCCTGCTTCCCACCATCGGGCTCCCCAGCTCTTTACTGGCATCCATCCACCCCCATCTTCTCACACACAAGTTCCCAGCAGTGGAGCTTTCTCCATCAGCCCACCTTGCACACCTCGGCATTTTGTGACTCTCTGTCACGGGGACACATGGGGATGTGTTGGCATGTTCAAGCAGGAGACAGACCCATGCTGGGGACCCCTTGGTGTGTGGGAGCAGGTTCTGCTCGTCTCAGCCAAGCAACAGCCTCCTCCTGTAGGAACCAGCCCCTTGTCCAGGCTGGGGCTGGAGAGAGTGGGGCTAGGGAGAAAGGAAAAGTGCAAAGCAGCAATAAGACACCAGTAGGTATGGGATGGTCAGGGCAGAGCCTCATGATTTTCCTCTTCTAGGAAGGCTGGGAGCAAGTGAAATTCCCAGTTGGTAAGAAGGGGATCTCAGCCTTTTCCCGAGCAGAGTGCTGGAAGTTACGTGTGTGCAGAGCATGACTAGTTTCAGGTAATGAACTGACCCAGAGAGTCCAACTCACCCACGGCCCTACTTCTTGGAAGCACCCGGACTTACAGTAAGAATGAAGCTGGGCTCCCATCTCCCACAGAGCAGATCATTGACGGCTGGGCTATTTTTGTCACCCTTTGAGTGCTCTGGACATTGGGAATGGCCTCACCACTTTCCTGTTTTAATAGAGCCATTAATGAATGGCATCGGTACAGCACACAGACAATCACATCGCATCCTTCCCTGGTCACCGAACCCCAGTTCACGACGGGACACGCGCTGCCAGGTTCATTTCACTCAATAAAAAGCCATTATAATTCCTTCTGCCCCCGAGAGACGGATCAATTCTGAACAACCTGACGCTCAGTCTGGAGAAGGCAGAGGCTTCTTCCTACCTCTGCCCCCATTCCCAAGCAAACAGGCGCTTTAGCAGCTTACGTTTCGCTGCAGCGCGACACCAACGCGGGCTCCGCCTTCCCACCCAGGAGTGGAAGATTTTCTCATTCCTCGAGATCTGCCTGAAGTGTCTTTTACGTGTATTTTTGGCATGACTTGAATAACTTGTCACGCTGATAAACTCGCCGGCAACTCAACTGAACTCTTTCCTCCCAGTGCACTGAATGATTCCTGCTTACAGGCAGCCTGTTGTGTCTGCGAGGCACTTCGAGATCCTTCAGGCTGATACAGTAAGGCTCCGGATCTCAAGCAGAGTGCACGTTTCCTCTCCCAAGTATTTTTAAATATCTTTCGAATGAAACAGCTGACAAGCCGTTTGTCTTCTATTTATGTTCTAAGTAGCTAAAATATAATTTTAGGATTTCTATTCCTCTCGCAGAAGTTGATGTTCCTGCAAACACCGTAGTACATCAGCAGACACGTAGCACCATGCTGCTCCAAGGTGGTCTTTGTGCCAGGAACTCCTCCAGAGGAACAAAATCCTTGTTCTTCTGGGTAGATAAAAAGCTTTTGAACAAATCCTGGCTCCTATGGAAGTTTTCTACAGACTTCCCCGACCTTAAGATTTCAGCCGCTTGAGTCGCATCTGTAAGCTGCAGGTGCGGATTCACCTGAGCAGAGTCCTGCTGATCTCAAGCCCTTCCAAAAACCCCACTTTTATGTTTTCACTTAATAAATAAATGCAATTATTAGCTCCAGCATCACATTTACCAACTACATGGACACCGAGCTAAGACTTTGCTCGTGTTCCCCAGTGCTCAGACAAACCCTTAATGATGTTATTCCAAATTTGTCAAGGTGAAGGGGTGTGGGATTTCCCTTATGGCTCTACTGCTGAAAGGATTTAAGGTCTTTTTCTTTTATTTTGGCACAAAATTAACCTTTTTGTAAGAGGAAAACTCTGCTGTTGGAAGGGCCCTGGCTCCCAGTCACCGAGGAGGCAGCTGCAGCCGCTGCAGCTCTCCGTCCCACTGGATGCTCGGGCTCTCCAGGAAGCACCTCCCTCTTCTCTGCTGGACCAGCCACCTCCACCACAGCTCTAAGCTGAGATGCCAGAGCACAAACTGGGGTTTCAGTCTGAAAAATTGCACAGGGAGGGTGAACAGCTGGAGGCATCACATCTTAAACCCCTGCAATAAACCCAGACAAGCCCTCTTGTCAGAGCCCTGACTCTCTACCCGATTTAATGCGCGTTGTGCTCTCGCCTCCCACCACACACATTACTGCACCCATTCAGGATTTGTGGCTTTTGAGAATGATCTAAATGAATTTGATGTCCCAGAAAGAGGCACTTGAAAAATAAACCGGTGTGGTTTAATGATAGCATTTTCCACATTTTTATTATAATGACTCTGGTGTTTATTGGAAGGTTAGCGACTCAGCCGAGCATGAAAACAAAGCAATTGAAGAGGCCAGCCCTGTGATGGGGTCTCTGCACGCTCGGTCATTAATGCTCATTCTATACATGACAGTTTTTGGCCATTTGGTCTATACAGCATCTCCCTGTGGGAGTATGGTGAGAGGATGGAGTCAACATTTTGGATGAGGAGCCTCATGCAAGCTGGTACAGAGCCTGCCTCCTCCTCCGGCAGTGCAGCACTCTGCAAACTCACACCACCTTTGTTGATTGTGATCATCCTGGTTTTCAGGTGGGGAAACTGAGGCCCAGAGAGTTTAAGTGAGTTGCCAAAGACCATTTAAGCGAACAGCAGGCCTGGCCAAGTAACAGAGGACGCCGAGGTCCTTCATCTGGAGACTCTGTCTGGCTCCGCAGGGAGCAGGTCTGCCTTGGAGGGACGGGCACAAAACAGCCAAAAGGCAGAAGAGGCTGCACTGCTGTGAAATCTGCCGGAGGCACAAAAAAATGGCAAAGGAGCTGAAGTCTGAGTTTGCACCAGGGATGAGTTTTGCTGCCCATCCGCTACCAGGCAGCGCCACGCTCATCCTGAGCCAGTGCAAAGCCCGGTGCTGCTGTAGGCAGTTGTCCTTCAGATAAGGTTCGAAGCTCAGCATCTGAGTGACCTGGTACAGAAGATCCCATCTGAAAAGGTGAATGTGGTAAATACCCTGCCTGGCTGCCCAGGAGGTCAGTGGTCTGGGTCTCTGCCGCTCCATCTCTGCCTGCACGCCGAATTTCTGCAGTTTACCCTTCACCTACTTTCCCAGATTCACATCCCTGCTGCCTCTTGCATTACTTCAACCCGGGAGTGAGCGAAGTCTTAATGGCAAGAAAAAAATATTCCCACACATGTGGCTCAGCAAACCCTGCTGCTTTCCAACACACAACCCACTGCTGAGTTTTCTTGGTGAATCAGAACAAGTGTGTTTTGCTCGGGAGTGGGGATGAGCCACTTAGCGAGCGGGACCCAAGCAGGCTCGGTCCCACGGGTGCCGCGGTGACAGCACCCCAGGCAGATACTCCCAGGAATAACAACCTTTGCCATTTTCTTGCATCTAGAGTGTGTCCTCATGTAATAAATTCAGATTACGGAGCTATTCCTTTCACCAGTGATTCAGAACATGCTGATTAAATGCTATTTCTTTGTTCCTCTGAAATAAAGGAACTGTAGCTGATACAAACAAATTACGATTTCAAACTGTGAGGCAAGACACACCTTGACTCCACGATAAAGCTGCTTCATATGTTGGTGGCTCCGGAGAGAAAGAGGAAACAATAAGTGGTGCCTCCTAATGCTGCAGATCTTCTTATTAAAGTGCACTAAATTAATTATTTTACTCCTAAGAAACGACGAATTCCTCACTATTTTTAGACTTGTGTACTATTTTAAGAGATTTTTTTCCAGGGTCCAGTCACATGGAAGTTAAACAGCAAGCAGTCAAGTCTCCAAAGGATAATAAACTATCTCAAATTACTTTGCTAATGGAACAAAGAGTACTGTAAATGTCACACACGATATAACAAGAGTGGTAGAAACCTTTACATGAAACAATGGATCCATTAGCACTAAGTTGAAAAAAAAAAAACCACCCAACCAGACTGTGATACTTTTGCACAGTTCCGTGGAGCTTGCCGCTCCAAGCCAAAGGAACTTGTTTGTTCACTCGAAGTCTGCAGCTGAGCTCACAACGTGGCAGCCAGCTTACTAATCACACACACTCTCAAGGCATCGATCATTTCGGATTTCAAAGCCCTTTATAGGCAATAATTAAGCCCCATCGCACCCAGCTGAGTCAGTGGAATTATTTCTGCTTAAAACTGAGGTACGGAGAGGGAATAGCTGAATCACTGATTGGAGACCAAAACTGAACCGAGGTACAGACCCAAGCCCTATCCACCAAACTCCACTAATCGGTCCTCTCCTATCCAAGCTTAATAAAGTAGTCCATCATCTCTCAAGTTATGGGCATGATCCCTCACTTCTGACGTGACTCATCAACTTGAGAACCTGACTCTGATGGGGCTACTTGAACGAAAGGATGAACTGTCAGAAACCATTGCATCGCCCATCCATCCCGCCCTGTATTTTGCCTCTAACAGCTGCGGTTGGCAGAATATTAAGAGACTCTCTAAACATCTCAAAGGCTGAAGCAATGTCATCACAGAGTGGCTTGGACATGACATAACACCACCAAAGAATCATGATGAAAAAATCACAAGGATGTGGCATGACAGCATTGCCTTAGAAAAGCAGCAAGGACAAAAATCTGAAATGCAGGGAAAAGAGCAGGGGGAAAAGATGCCGTCAGATGGCTGTCTCTAATGCAAGCAGATTTCTCAGCCCCCTCCAGTCCATGATTCAGTCTTTCTCCTGGAAGTAATTTACAATAACGAAAGCGAGCTAATACCCAGATGTGTGAAGTACAGAGTATATTTGGCTCTGATCTGAAGCATGTTTACTGTAAGGAGGAAGAGTTGTGAGATGAATCTTTTCTTTGACAGCTCTGAGATCTCTTAACCAAATCCCACACAACCCTGAAGTGCTCTCCTATTTTCTTGAAATTTAATTAGGTGAGGCTACGTTGTACACACAATCTTATACGTGTTAAGATAATTGGAGTAGAGGGCTCTAAGGTGTGTAGATGAGAACAAAATTTGTCTTCAAGCAAATCTGCACAGGTAGAGTATGTTTTCCTTGGCATGAACACTTTTCTGGATTAAGAGCTATATTGGTAAAACCCTCTGAGATACCAAAGAGGAGGCGGATTAGCAGTCCTATTCCTGGACCAGCAATACAGCTAGAATTAAATATGCTACAGCTGTGTAGCAAGAAGCACAACGCTACATCAAGAAGCCCAATGTCCGACACTGACCACGTGCAACTCTTACTGCTGTTTGTGCAGTCCCTGTAGGTGTGAGACTGACACACCACCCCCCCTCAAAATCTAGCAGCAGACACCAAAAATCAAGTTACTCAGAGCAGAGCGGTTGGGCTGGCAGGGCGCCAAATAGGGAGTAAGGAGTTCTGAGCTGCGCTCCCAAAATTATCAGGCATTTGCTACCTGATCTCTCCAACTTTCTGAGCCTTTGTGTTGCTGAATACAGAAACGGGGATGAAAATGTATCTTGTGGTTTGAAGAGCACACCCTCATCACTCGGCAGAAGACCTTGCATTTGCCAAGCCTCATGCTGGGTTGGGTTAAGCGTGGTTAAGGTTTGGTCCCAGCCCGGCTCCACAGAGGCTCCCACCCTGCCCGGAGCATCCCCCAGTGCCCCGCGCTGGCTGCCCCATCCCCTCCGATGTGCCCCAGCATGAGCTCTCCTCCCTTGTTTGAAAACTGGGACACGAGCAGCAAGGGAGCTCTTCGCTGCTTCGTTTCTGTCCATTGACGTTAGCTCCCGTAATGTTATTTGAAAATCGAGCTCTCTTGAGGTCCTCATCCTGTTCTGGGAATTTGCACGTTGGCGCTTCACCTTGAAAGCCTAATGCTGTTTCTTTCCCCCACTGTTCCTTTGAATTCCCATCTAGGTACTATATTTTCTGTTAGCTGCACTTACCCTGCTCTCATCCTCCAACGAGCCGTTGCTAAAGAAAACTCTATCACTAGACTAATGTTTATGAATGCCTTAAAATACAACTCAGCTTCCCAGCATGTGTCTCTCTTTAGCCTTTAAGGATCCTGCCCCTCCCTCTTCATCCTCCCTCTCTTTAAGGAATCGCTACTTTTCAGCAAAGCTTGTATCACCAAATTACATTTTTTTGCTAATAAAGATATCGGAGGAAAAGTCTCTCATCGAATCTGAAGCTGAGCATTGTGCAAAGTGCATCGTGCCTGTTGATAAATCAAAGGATCGCGGTATGCATACGCCTCTCTACAACTGAACTTTTAAATAGAAAAACATGCTTTTGTTTTAAAAAAAAAAAAAGGTAAACAATGAATGTGATTAGTAATAGCAGGCTGGAATATTTCTTAAATGCAGGAAAATGACAGACCGCCTTCCTATCAGTCCCACAGACAGAGCTGTCGGTGTATTTGATCCAAAACCTCGCAGGGTGCAAACCTCAGCCCCTGTTGGAAATGCCACAAGCTGGTTTGATGGGACACAGCACCGCAGAGGACCGGGGGTCCCAGGGGAAGGCAGCGCCGTGTGTCTGGGACAAACAACGCTTGTAGCAACCTAAAATGTGGTTTTCAGCCTTAGACAAATAAACTTTAAAGACTATGGATGGTCAGGGCTGTAAATTTAAACCTGCCCTCAAATGAGGTACCTGTGTGAAGCCACAGCTAATAAGAGTGTCTGAGACTTATTTATAAAAAAATAAGTAAGAAACCCTCAGAAAATTATCACTTTTAACACAAACTTTGTCAAATGAAAGCAAATTTTGCTATTACGCACTAAGTATCTTGGCTGCAAATGAACTGCATCCGCATCAAGCTGTGAATATGAAATTAATCTAAGGCATAACCTTTAGCTCTACACTTTGACAACGTTTTAGTGCTGAACTATAAATATTTGATCTGTTGCTCTTCTGAGTAAAATGGATTTGTTGTGCTCATCTGCAGAGTTATCAGTTATTCCAAAGTATATTTATTGCTGATTAAATGACTTGAAAAGTGCCTTTTTCTTCTGATGTTATTATGTGATATTTAGCGAGCAAACATGGAAATTAACTATCCCTAGCATCAATATTAACCCTTTATCTTGGGGAGAAAACACTTCCTGGCTGACAACACATCGAACTAAGTACCAACCCAGATATTTACAATTTACTATGCTGGAGCCTAGTTAATTATATATGATTATATTTCTTTCTGTTTTGGGGTCACACTTAGTGCTAAGATCCAGCTTCCATTTGCAATCACTGGAGAAATAAAACAGCATCCTTAAGTCATCAGCAAAGAATGATTCAATCCATTGAAAGAGTATTATAAAAACCTCTTTGGACCGCAAAATAAATGAATCTAAACCCATGACTCACATACAGCGGCAGGATGATTTTTCAGAACAATGATAAGTTGAAAACAAGCTTTGGTGAATAGTTTGAATATTGGCTTTTTAGCAATTCTTTGCTCTGTTTCCTGAAGGTGCAGACATAAGAAGGCAGGAGTATCTTGTGATAATATCGAAATGGCACAGAGGGGGGGTTTTTTGGCATTTTACACCCATGCAAAGACCTGGCACACCGCTGGAAAAGCCGTGTTAGAGGCAGAGCAGTTTGCAGAAGGGCTGTTCAGACCTCCGGTGCATTGAGAGCGAGAGGCCGGAGTGATGGAAACCCAACCTCTGCCGAAGGATGCCCCGGCAGCGTGCCAGAGCCTGGGGGACTGGGTGGGTTTGGGTCGTTGTATGGTTGCACGCAGAGGCTGGGTCTGGATCTGGCCTCCCAGCCTGCACTGGAAGGATTGATAACCTTAGACGTTCTTTGTTCCAAATAAACTTCCTCGATCTAGTTTAAAATTGAGGACTCAGTGAGAGCGAGAAATCTGACTAGTGTGAGCTATCACAGCTGATGGAAGTTTAGCCGCACCATGAAGGGACACGAAACCTTCAGCGGTTTCCCCTTTCAGACACCAATTGTAGTAAATATTACCCGCGATGCAGCAAATGCCCCAGCTGATGCGTTGCCAGCAACGCTGCCTGCCTCCAGCACCCTGGAAAAGAGCCAGCGCTTCCCTTCACCAGGAACATCGCACACGCCACCCCTGGGAAAAACATGCCGGTAGTATCAAGCTTGGCAGGATCACGTCCTCGGCGCTCCCGGACCTGCAGGCAGCGGTGCCACTGACCCGCTCCTACCCACACAACTGAAATGTGAAAAGGACAAACTCCGGTTCCGCCCAGTTGCTTTGTCACCATGTTCCTTGTGATGAGTAATGTCACTTTTAAGCCTAATTATGCAGGTATATTTATTATCCTATGCTTGGCCATAGTGCTGGGGTACTTGCGTAATTTCACAGACGAGTGACACTTAAGACAGCACATTACTGTCAGCAGCCTCCATCTCATTTCATGCTAATTGCTCTCCAAAATTGTGTGATGCAGTTTTGACATAAAAACATTTTCAACAGTATCATTAATTTGTGGGGGGGTGAGGGTGGGGGAACATTTCCTGAAGTAATTACAGCCAACATCCTCAGTCATTCCTAATTATTTAATACAGCCCCACCCAAACACACTTTAATGTTGATTATCAGAAAGACATGTATTATCTACTCTACTTTGAAGTGTGATAAATGGGTCTCTTTAGGAGAAAGTAAATATTACCTGTTGTAGCAAATGATGCAAAATGTTGAAATACTTCATTTACCTGTTTTCGAAAATACTTAACAAACCTATAACTTAATTTATTTTACGGCACAGATGTTGTTAAATGATCCTGGTGTTCAACTAGATAACATCATGACACATTTTAATGAACTCACTATATTTTATATGCTTCTTTGTCCTAAAATGATCATTTATGCTTCAAAGAAAACAAAGAACACGTTAAAGGAGAAGCCCAAGCATTCACACCCCATCCGAGTCTGTCACTGGGCGACTCCAGTGAGACCACGGGTGCCCCTTTCGACTCCACACACACACCCCCTCTCTCTCTCTCACACACACACACACACACACTTACTCTCGGGTGTGGTCCCTCCACAGCAGTGTCTCAGGTGTTGGATTTTATAAAAAAAAATTTGAAAGGTTGTTCAGCAGCAGGGTCAGCCCGGGCTGGGTGCCTCCAGAGAGGGACATCGAACAAAGAAATCCCCAGGCAATTATACCCTTGCGATCTACACACCCGCCCCTGGCGCACTCTTCACGCGTCTTTCAGTCCAATGGCGATTTTTGGTCTGGGGTCTTCTAGCACCTTCTCGGATTCTCTCTCTGTGTCCAGCCAGACCGGCCCTTGACTGCTCTGCTCTCGCTGATTTGCAGTCTCTGCTGCTGCTGTCGCCTCCGGATCTTCTGGTTTACACTTGTGTACCTGCGCTCGCTGGCAGAACATGGGGAACGGAGAAGTCCCAGACTTAGGGAAAAACACTACCAAAACATCAGTGTGTTATCCACATTTTCCTCATACTAACAGCCTAAACACAGCACTGTACCGACTGCTAGGAAAATTACTAAGAAAATTAACTTTATTGCGGCCTAAAGGCTTCAGCACATCTAGCTACTCATGCCAAGAAAAGCTAAGCAAACAGCATAAATCACACCATATTATAGCCCTAAGTAATTTACTGTAATTACAACTTATTTAAGCTAAATGACTAATACCTCTCAAGAAGCATCTTTTCACTCAAATGACAAAGAATTCAGCGAAAAGACAGCAGATCCGAATGATAAGGATGCTGCTCATCCCATCTTCCAGTTAGCCATGATGCACACAAGTAGATCCCAGGAATTTACTGTACATTTTAGTGTGTAATTTAACGTGCTTTGTCTCCATTTCCTTTCCTATAAATTTTAGTTTAATTTGAGATGTTTTGTCTTTAAGGGTTATCACCTTGTGCCCGGGAGTAACCTGAGCATTTACCTGCTTCACTGAGGCATGGAGTGTCCTGGAATCAGTCTTCGATCATCCGCTAATACCAGCTCTGCAGGTCACGGGAGAGGCCCATGAAAAATCGGGCCACTTACTTTGTCATTTCTGGGACAGATGGCAGCCCTTGACTCAGGGGACAGGACTCCAGGAATGTTTGCTAAGTGGAGTGACGTGCTGCTCATTGGGTGACACACACGATGATGTGGCAGAACGAGAGCTTCATGCCAAGACCTTGGGGTTTCTTGAGACTTTTTAGGTAGATCTAGAAGAGGAACTTTCATGTTTGACAGGGATCTGCTGTGATTTTTCACACATGGAAAGGGAAGTGACCCCACATTGGTCATTTAGTGGGAATCTGGGAGAAAAAAAGGTGGGAGATCCTAAAGTTTGAAAAACTGTTTCTGTCTCTTCCTCTGTGCTGTCCCCCGAACAAGCTTTTATGCTTTTTTACTTTATGTCCAGAGGAACATGGCTGCTGAGCCTGTGTTAACACTGTTCTCCATGCTCCGGCAGCACCCTCTTCTGTCTGAGGAGCTGCAATTCTCATCTCTGAGCCCCAGCAACACACAGACCTTTAAAATAATGCAGTCAGACCTTAAAGCAAGTGCGGGAACATACATTTCTTTACCAACCAAGCAGGCACATCAGTGATTAACTTGAGTTCACCTTAACTCGCTCTGAAAGCCTGGACAGCTGTCACACGCTCAGATACTGAATGCGTGAATCACAACCTGCAGCACATCCACAAAGGTGGTTTCTCTGTGCTCTTGATGTACTGATGCTAACAGAGCCCATTCATGGTACTGTTCTAATGGATGCAATATCCTATTTTACACAGTGTACACTTTCTGGTTGTTTTTTTTTTCTTTTTTTCCAATCGCACCTAGTTTACACAGGCTACCAGACACCTTTGTTATAACATCAGAGAGACACAGCTGCAGGTCCAATGCATCCATTATGGGGCTGTTTGCACCACCAGGGTAGGTGTTTGCCCGTGGAGAAAAATCCCATGGAAATTGCCATCCTGCTGCCTCTGCTGCTTGGCAGGCCACCACCACGCTGCCACGTCTGAGCAAAACCAACCCCACCACACACATTGTACCCGAAACGCCTTGTCCAGGGGACAGCCCCTGCCATGCTCCCTCACAGCTGCCCACTGAGGGGCTGCCAAGGTGCAGGGCAGCACCCAGGGGCGCTGGGGCAGGGGCCTGAGGTCCCCACTCTCCCCACAGACACGGCCTCCAGCCCGCCGGGGACCGGCCCCGAGGTGACACAGCGCAGGCCGCAGCCGCCCGGCACTCTCGGCCTCTCCCCGGAGCCTTCTCAGCTGCCACCGGGCAAATGGCCCCACGGGCCGCCTCCCCCTCAGGCGCAACCACCG
>NW_009646404.1:337789-358379 GCF_000708025.1 Charadrius vociferus | reverse complement strand
TGGGGCGGGAGCCGGGCCGCGGAGCAACTCGTGGAATCTGCTGAGCGGAGCCGGGGCGGGGAAACGTCCCCCAGTCCGGAGCTTTCCGGGTTTATCTGCCGTCTGCTTCGCTCCTGGTGGGGCGACTGCCGTTCAGAGGAGACGGGAGGGGTGTTGTAAACAAACTATGAAAAAAATGGAATTTGAAGGGAATTTTTTTTGTTTTTTAAATCAGCAGGGCTTACTCTCCAGGATTGGCATTACGTGATCTCAGATGACTCTATCATCCTGCCGAATTCCTGACTTGGTTTTAAGCTTGGGGGAGAACATATTTTGTATTCTTTCAGGGCTTGCTCATGCCTTGCGTTACAGCACACCACGCTGCCTTTGCCCCCAGTTCCTGTTAGCGTAAGCCATCTCTTGGGCATATGCTTAAAAAGTAATTTCTCTTCAGATTTAATTTTTCTGATAGATTTCTGTTTTCCTCATGGCCTGCTGGTGCAATAGCGCAGGGCCCTGTTGCGGAGCTCGGGAGAAGTCGCTCTGATGCTGTGGCTTGGCTGTGCGGAGGGAACTGAGGATTTGGTGCAGCAGTGAGCTGCGTGAGGAAAAGTTGTTCAAGGATGTTTATAACAACAAATCCTCATATGTGAATTTGTTTTTGCAGAGCTGACATAGGGAAAAACAAACCCTTTAAGAAGAAAAGAATTGGTACTAGCAGTGAAAGAAATATACTGAGATGGTTTAGGAAGTGAAATAAAGCAAATTTATCAAGGCAAGGAGGTCTCCCCTTGGTGAAAGGAGAGCCCCCCCCCAACTGTTTGCTTTGGCTGCTTTTCAAGTTATCCAGATGGTTGGAGGCATTGAAGTTCTTAGGCTGTGTGCTGAAGATTCTCAGACTTTGTGGAGGCCAGAAAGATGGATATGGTTTTTTAGACTGAACTTACTGGCACATGAGTAGCCACTGAGTACAGAAAGAGACTCTGTAAAAGTAATTTTGTCTCTGATCATCCTCTGAGGAGCTGCTGCTCTGCTTCTCCTGTGTTAGGAAGAACCAAGCTGTGATACTGCTTTTCATCTTTATAAACCTGCTTGTCTTAGGGTCACAGATGGACTGTTAATCTCAAGGGCTTTTCAATTCTGTAATGTTACTATATGATGTGGCCGGAACTTTGGTTCATTCAGCTATCTTTCTCCCTCCTTTATTAACTGTTTAAAATGATCCTTTTATTATAATTGACTGAGAGGTCATTTGTAATGGCTATGCTCTCCCCCCCCCCCCATTGTCTTTAAGTGCCACTATAATACTGTTCTGTCTGCTCACTTAGCAGCCCCAAGGAAAAACAAATATATATTGGGTGGATAAATCACATCAAAACTGCTGTTGAATGAACTGAATGTATATGTAGGACCTAAACCTGGGTCTCTTAATTTGTATAGTGTGGATGGACTTAGCAAAGGCAAGTACAACACTACCAAATCTCAGCTGGTGTCATACAGAGTAGTGTAGACCAAACTGGTAAGTGTCACAGCAGAATTTACAAAGGAAATATAACTATAAAGATGAGTGTCAGCACAGGACATGACAGAGGAGAGAGCAGGATATACTTGTTATGGTAATATGTGCTTTCAATGATGCATAATTGTTGCAGTGAAGTGGGAAGGATTACGTGTTGACCTGTAAACTAACCCTGACATATACTTGGTTCAGGCTCAGAGGATCTGGCACTGTGCTTGTTATATATATGTGTGAGATTGTTCTTGGAATTGCTGTAGGAAATTGTGTAGGACTCCTGTGATAGAATCTACTTTTCAGCAGGCCATTCCTCTGTTCCAAAACTCACTTTGGGCTGAAATGAAATGTCGGTACAATTTTACCGAATGAAATTTGTTAAATAATTGGCGTTAGACATAGTTGTCATTTATCTGGCCAACTTAAACTTGCATTCTTGTTATTTTAAGCTTGATATTTCAGCAAGTTGGGTATATTTTTTGTTTTGGTTAACAGTAGCCCCACTGTAAAGAAAGCTTTAAAAAACCCCACAAAACCAGAGACAGAAGACTTACTCCATGGCATTTCACCCCAGCAAGGGAGGAGGAGTGACGAGATTAAACTGCATGTGTATTATATAATTGAATGATTTTATTAAGGTTGTAAGTATTTCTAGATTTACAGTGTTTACTGTAAGAACCGAAAGGTGATTACTGTGTTTGTGTCTCAGTCTTTCTGAGCAGGTAACTCCAGCTGTTTCATAAGTGTTGCTGCTACCCCAGCACTTCCCAAACTGGGAACATGTGCTGGAGCAGACCAGTGATAGGTGGCTTCTGAAGACAGATGTAATATCATAAATGGCTGCAGTGTGAGACCCAGGCTGCTTGGAGGTCAGCGGGAGCAACTGTGAGCAAGCAGGTTCCCTTAGAAGGGGTATGTGGTACAAATAATTTGGGAAGTGATGTAGTATTTTGTTTCTTGCTTACCTGGTAGTTAAAGAAAGAAGAAACAGTTATTTCCCAGTCAGGCTCTGAGTACTGTCACTTTTGACTTAGACTCCAGGTTTCTGTGTGATCTCCGAGCTGAGTGCAGGGCTCTTGACAGGCATTTGCTGCAGAGATGGTTGAATTGGTTGAGGATACTTACACTTAGCACAGCTGCAGTAGCAAAACATACCATAAAGAAGTTTACTAATCTAGTTCAAAATCCAAAGACCAGGCTAGTCTGATCCACCTTTGTCTAAGCTGGCTCACTTGCTGGAAGTAGATAAGGAGCAGTCACAGTGGCTTTGCTGACAGTTGTGGCAGTAACTGGGGGTGTTGGTGAGCAGCTGGGAATGACGCAGAGCTCTGCAAGTGTTGTCCAAGCTTCAACAGGCTATGGTGATTGCCCTGGCAAACAAAGTTTGTGCTGAGGAGTTTAACTGGAATTCCAAAGGCTGTGCAGCCTCAGTGTGCTCTTGCTGATTCCTGTGTTGTGTTCCCTGCAGGTTGTCTTTGGACGGAAGCTTACATCTTTCTCAACAATAGCACTTAACCAGTTGCAGCATGAGAAGAAATACGACATTTATTTTATGGATGGAGAGGTTTATGCACTGTACAGGTAGGTACTGGAATCCTTTCTGTAATGTATCCAGCATATTCTTATCTGCGTTACGTGGCAGGAAATGCATGCTTTAGTACAACAATGTGGTTTTGTTTTGTGGGAATAGAGTGGCTGCCGTGCTGTGTACGTTAGTCACCATGCAGTGCAGGTGGCTTTGGTAGCATGAGAGGCCGGACCAGTGTGGTTGGCGTGAACGTTCTGTACCATGGTTGGCAAAGGGAGCAGTTCCTCAAGGCTGGAGTGTTAGATTCACCAATGCATAATACAGAAGCATTGCTCTGTAGATTAAAGTTGGTTTTTGCTTCTTTATCAACAGCAAACTTGCTGAAAGGCTTTTTATTCATTGCATAGCTGCTCTGGAAGTTGGTAAAGACTGAATTGCTATTATAATTGTATTTATTGCTGTGCTGCATAAGGACTAATCAAAACCAATTGTACCAAACATTGTTTGAAAAGAAGAGCAACCTTGTCTGCTCACGAAGATCGTGATTCTAAATGAGAGAAAAAAAGGTTGAAGTAAAAAACCAATGCAGAGTAAAAAAATGTGACATCAGCATAATGCTCCGAAAGTATTTTTCGTAACATGCTTAATTGGGAGACTTTAAGATAATCAAAAGTAGTTAAAGGGAAAGAAGAGGGGAAAAAAAGATTAAACCATGCAGGCAATAGTACCTTTTTCTTGGAGA
Organism: Charadrius vociferus; assembly: GCF_000708025.1. NCBI lineage: Eukaryota > Metazoa > Chordata > Aves > Charadriiformes > Charadriidae > Charadrius > Charadrius vociferus. Next base: position 354,617 of record NW_009646404.1, on the reverse strand, counting down.
ATTGTGCATTAAATCCAACCTGATTTGGGCTAAGAATGTAGCTTTGCTGATACATTTACAGTTTTGTGTGACTTCATATTTATGGAATTGGGTAATGGGTTTAGTGGGCAGAATCAGTTGGAAGCATGTTCTTATGAATTATACACCAGCTCTGGGAATTGCTTTTGATGATACGATTTCTGGATAGTTGCTGAGATTACAGTTCCGTGGGCAGCAGTCAAGTGCGAGGGAGTGGGGTCTCCCACTGAAACCAGTGCTTTGTCTTAAACTCTTGTTGGGAATCATTGTGGGGGTTTTCTTTATTTTCCCTCCCAGACCTTCTTTTTCCTTTACAATTTTTTATCTCCGCCCACCGTATTCTTCAGTTTCTGACAGTAGAAAATGTAATTAAATTGGATGCGAACATTGCGTATGTCAGCTGATAAGCAAGGTGTTTGTTGCATGGACCTGTTACAGTCCGCTCAGAATTTTGTAGTGGCAGTGTATTACACTGTGACTGTTCAGCTTTTCTCCTACAGTTGAAGCCTTTGTGTAATTTGGTTCTGTTCTGTTCCTGACAGATGACAAAGTATTCTTGAAATAAGCAGGACGCTAACCTCATTACAAGTTGCTGGGGGATCCGTAAAAATGCAACCTTCCACCACTGAGGGACCGTTTGTTTTTTGATAAAGGTATCGGGTTGCTGAGAGGGAATTGGATAATTTTCAGGAAATCTTTCTTTTCCCTTAGGAAGCTGCTGCAGCATGAATGCTCTTTGTGTCCAGATATCAAGCCATTCAATACCTTTGCAGATCTGGAACAGCACATGAGGAAGCAGCATGAACTCTTCTGTTGCAAACTCTGTGTTAAACACTTAAAGGTGAGCTAGTTCTGTGTTTTAATGTGTGGGGAGGAGGGGGTGCTTCCTTATATGACTTGCAAGGGTACTTGGGGAGGTGGGAAGAGGGAAGTGGCTGAACAGCACAGATTTGTTTTTTTAAGTTTCCTCTGTCTGCCCGCAGTGAGGCCAGTTGCTTTGTTTTAGATCTTTCTTCTTCCATAAACTGGTTAATGAAGAAGGCTTAAAGTTTCTTAGTGGATTATACTTTAAATTAAGCATAACCATATTAATATAGCCTTCTGATCTTAGCTTCTCTGCCACAACATGTGTAAATACCAAACCCAAACTGTCTGATAGGAAGTTAATCGTGAGTCGTAGGCAGACTTTGTTACAACTGTAATGGTAGAGATTTAATGTCTATTAAGACTTATGCTCATAATGACTTTATGAGCTAAAACTGTAACTTAAGAAAATATTTGGTGCAAGCTCAGAAAGCGGAATGCATCATGGAGTGATGGATTTATTTCTCAGATCAGAGTCAATGTTGCATTTACAGTTGGATCACGTACAGGATGAAGAATCCATCTTCCTGGTTTAATGAAATATTATAATTATTATTTCATTATCTTGTTTATTTGTTGTTGTGGCTTAATCCCAGCCAGCAACTAGAACCACGCAGCTGCTTACTCACATGCTCCACCACTGCCACCCCCAGTTTGTGTCGGGGAGAGAATCAGGAGAATGAAATTGAGGAAAAACTCATGGGTTGTGATAAAGAGTTTAATAGATGTGCACACAAGCAAAGCAAAAGGAGAAATTCATTCACTGCTTCCTGTCGGCAGGCAGGTGCTCAGGGTCTCCAGGAAAGCAGGGGTCCATGATGTGTAAAGCATACTTGGGAAGACAAACGCCGTAACTTTGAATGTCCCCCCACTTCCTTTTTCTTCCTCCAGCTTTATATAGTGAGCCTGATGTCATGTGGTGTGGAATATTTCTTTGGTCAGTTGGAGTCAGCTGTGCCTTCTCCCAACTTCTTGTGCCCCCCCCCCGCCCCCACAGCCTATTTGCTGGCAGGGTGATATGAGGAGCAGAAAAGGCCTTGATTGCTAAGCAACACCCCAAAACATCAGTGTTTTACCAACACTATTTTCGTCTCAAATCTAAAACATAGCACTATACCAGCCACTAGTAAGAAAGTCAACTTCTTCCCAGCTGAAACCACATTTGTTCAGAGCAAATTTCCTGTATTTTGTTGACTTGATTAGAAAATTAAACTCACTGTTGCCTGCAATTGAGGTCTGCTGTGTTTGATGTACACATGTAGAATGTGACATGGGGCTATTTTAAAATGTATTTTACAACCTGCTAAAGATAAAACGGTTACTGGAAAGCTGAATTGTCTATGTCTGAAAAGGTGATGTGTATTGAGTCTTAAAACTACTCATCTTACCATCACCACCATCATCCTTTTTTATTTTTTTTTAATCCCACCCAAATTTCACTTAGAAGGGATGGTGTTACGTCAGTCAGACGATGCTTTTTCACAGTCTGAAAGTCAGAGTTCCACCTTTCCCTGGAGCTAGAGTGGGTATTGTGTTTCTGAATTACACATTGGCCAAAATCAGCAGTTCCTGTTAAATGAATTCTAGCGCTGCTAACCTCTGTGTCTAATAGTTGTCAGCATTCTTTATTGTTGTAGGAGGGAATTTAATGCATGAACATGTATTATTTTTTTTTTTAGAACTCATTACACGTGGTTTTGTATGTGTGTTTGTTTTCTCTGAAACCAATTAAGTATCAAATCAGAGAAATGCATTTATTCTGTGGTGCCGGTTGGCTTATGCCAACTGAATGGTAGTTTGCTGCCGAAAGGGGCAGGATCCAGAAGTGGTCACCTTGGCTTGAATGAACACTAATGCTAATTCAAGGGAAGTAGTCAGGGGAGGGCAGGACCGCTTCTTTTGGTTGCTGTGTCCTTTAACCTCCGGTAAAGAGACGTTTCTGCGGTTAGCTTAAGTAGGCAGCACTAGGGAAACTTGTTTGTCATTGTCTCTCCCAGAGAATTCACAAACAATAGTAGAATTTGTTGGCTTTTAATTTCACAACACTGCAGAGATTTTTAGTTCACAGAAAAAATGTTCTATATTACTAGTACCCACTGAAGGGAAGTTCTTAAACTTGCAGAAGCTGCAGTCCATCAACCCTAGCTAAGCCAAATGAACTTTTTCCCAGAACAAGTTAACACTCCTTGTCTAGGCGAGAAATAAAGGGTGGTCTGTTCTCAAGGCTGTGTGGATCTTTTTGGCATCTTCAGAACTCTTCCTACCAAAATAGCTCGTGTGTTAGTAGGGACAGAAGATTGGCTTATAATGCAAAATTTATTCTCTGAACTGTATCTTTTGTATGTAGCTATCTTGGGGTAGTTGCCATCTGAGGAAAGTAAAACAGCTCACTTCTCGTTTATGGAGTTTTTTAAGTTCAACTGTGCAAAAACTGTACATTCATAAATAAATGTTGAGGATTTTTTCCACCACCAGGGATTATAATTTAGTTTGTTGCATTTATGCTAATACACCAAAAACAATGCGAAAGGGAAGAAGGTGAATTCGATCTATTTCCAGCATTCAAAATGAGTAAAATGCAAGTTAGATTTAATTTGGATCTATCACTTGAATTTTGTTTCCTATTCACTGAAAATTTTAGGTGTCAGTTGTCAAATTGCATCTTTCTGAAGCAAATCTTCCACTCCCACAAATGAACAAGTTGTACACACACAACCAGGCTTATTCCATTTTGTTCTCTCTTCACGAAAAGTAATACTTTTTTTTTTTTTTCAGATTTTTACTTATGAACGGAAATGGTATTCTCGTAAGGACCTTGCCCGTCATCGAATCCATGGAGATCCAGATGATACCTCTCATCGTGGGCATCCCCTGTGTAAATTTTGTGATGAGCGTTATTTGGATAATGATGAGTTACTGAAACACCTAAGACGAGATCATTATTTTTGTCATTTCTGTGACTCTGATGGTGCTCAGGAATACTACAGGTTTGCGAAAGCACTTTATTTCTGTTTCGGTAGCTTAAATTTTGAGAAAAATTGAGTATGCTTTGAATTTTGGGGAAAGTAGTGCTTGAAGACAGAGTGCAAGAATGTGAGCAGGTTGGCTGCAGTGTCTTTTGTTCCTCAAACCAACAGCTGCAATAATCACTTTCTGTCTAGTTCATGTTTTAAAGTTTTCTTCATTAACATCAAACATTAAAAGTTACATTTTGCAGCATGACAGCAGATGTCTAGTGTGTTGACTCTAATACTCCACAGTTCACGCGCGAAGCATAGAGAAGTACATTTTCTTTTGTGAAATACATGCCTTATGTACAGCTGGATGTGATGAGTATGAGCCAGTAGGTTTAATTTAACATCTGGGATCATGCATTAAGGTCTATGTCAACTGTACACAAGTGGTTTTGGCTGGAAAGCTTGCCTGGGGATACAGAACGAGCCAACTGCCTAGGCTTGTCTTCACTTCGTCTTGTAGGAGTAGCCATAAATATGTTGGGAAGGTTGCAGCTCAGCCTCTTCTCTCTTTCCAGTGATTATGAATACCTTCGTGAACACTTCCGTGAAAAGCACTTCCTTTGCGAAGAGGGTCGGTGCAGCACAGAACAGTTTACCCACGCGTTCCGCACAGAAATAGATTATAAAGCGCACAAAACAGCCTTCCACAGCAAGAACAGGGCAGAGGCCAGGCAGAACCGGCAGATAGACCTTCAGTTTAACTATGCTCCTAGGCACCAGAGGAGGAATGAGGGTAAGTGTGGTTGGGGGCTGAGGTGGACAGAAGCATATTCATTCTTACTGCTTTGAGGGTTTTCAGGAACATCTGGTGGACATTTCCTAGCCAGGGAGAAATTATTTACAAAGACGGTGAGCAAGCCCTGGAACAGGACCCTGAGAGTTTGTAGCGTTTGTCACAGAATCACAGAATGGTTAGGGTTGGAAGGGACCTCTGGAGATCATCTAGTCCAACCTCCCTGCCAGAGCAGGGTCACCTACAGCAGGTTGCACAGGACAGCGTCCAGGCGGGTGGACGCTGTCCTGTGCAACCTTGGTGTCCTTGAAGATAATCAGAATTTGACCAGACAGGGCCTGGGGCAACCTAATGTAGTTTCAGAGTTGGCCTTGCTTTGAGTGAGGGAATAGAGCGGATGACATCCAGAGGTCTCTTCCTACCTAAGTTGTTTACAATTTTTTCCCCCATGTGTGGATTTAATGATGATAAATAATTTTAGGAAAATTGCTGACTTTCTTCTCCAATTTGTAATTATGTGAATGACTTATTACAGTTAATACAAAGTAGTGATGAACATGGAACAGGAGACCAGAGTAGCATATCTGCTTAGGAGTGCACAAATTGACATACATACAAACTTTTCTTCTGTGTGGAACTGTATGAGAGATCTCTCTGCATAAGGAGGGCCACGAGGATGATCCGAGGGCTGGAGCACCTCTCCTCATAGGAGAGGCTGAAAGAGTCGGGGCTGTTCAGCCTGGAGAAGAGAAGGCTCCAGGGAGATCTTATTGCCGCCTTCCAGTACCTAAAGGGGCTACAGGAGAGCTGGGGAAGGACTTTTTACAGGGGCATGTAGTGATAGGACGAGGGGGAATGGTTTTAAACTGGAAGAGGGCAGGTTTAGATTAAACATTAGGAAGAAGTTTTTCACTGTGGGGGTGGTGAGGCACTGGAACAGGTTGCCCAGAGAGGTAGTTGAGGCCCCATCCCTGGAGGTGTTCAAGGCCCGGCTGGCCATGGCCTTGGGCAACCTGGGCTGGTGGGAGGGGTCCCTGCCCATGGCAGGGGGGGTGGAACTCGATGATCTTCAAGGTCCCTGCCAACCTAAACCATTCTATGATAAATACAAAATTACTCAAAACTCACATCACAGGTTACAATACATCAAGTCCATATACTGTAAAATGTATTTTAGTGTAGCAAGGTTATGTAGACTACTTAATCATCAGAAAGAAATCAAGATAGATTTGTTTGTACTAGTATATTTTTGCTTTTTTTTCAGGCAGAGTGTGATGCTCAGATTAGAGAAATAACTTTGAGAGTAATCAACCATCCCTCCTGTTTAGGTGTTATAGGTGGAGAGGACTATGAAGAAGTTGACAGGTATAACCGGCAAGGGAGGTCAGGCAGATTGGGTGGCCGAGGAAGTCAGCAAAACAGAAGAGGCAGCTGGAGATATAAGAGGTGAGTAGCACAACATTTTGTGGATTTTTATTGCTGTTTAGTGTTGTTTTTTACTTACCAATTAACAATGTTTTGGTGGACCAGTAGGAAGGAAGGCAGTGCAAAATTTGGAAGCTTCCATAGCGAATCCTTAGTTGAGAGTAGAACTAGCTTTCAGTCTAAGCCTGGGTGCTGACGACGTAGTTGGTCAAAGTGAAATTATTTTGTGTGAAGTTTCAGCTGTCTGGACTTGACACAGGAAGCAAGCAATGTAATCTTCAACTTGTGGGTTTAATAAACTCAGAATCCTAAATTAATTTCAGCAACTGTCTTTATGCTAACTCTTCTGAATAGGATTTTCTGAAGTAAGTGACAAGTCTTTGCAGGTTTAATGGACTTTTTGGTCTGAGTAATCATGAAGTTCCTATTCTAAGGACCATGCTTTTCATTGAACTAACAGATCTCTGTGTGGCCAGACTGAGTGCTTTGGAAAAAGAAGAGGGTTAAGTATTGAAACGAAATTTTGCATTTATATGTCTCTTCATCTACACAAGACCTGAGCACTTTGTACATACTGCACATTTATTTTTCTTCTTTTTCTCGTTGGACGGTCAGCTGGTCCATTACTGGTGATTTCACTGGGGGAAAAAGTCCATCTCTAAACACTTATATGTTGGTGTCGCATGTGGATCGTGCATGTGTTGAGAGTTCATGACAAACCATGTTTCAAAGAATTACTGTGGCCTACAAGTATGATTTCATACGTTTGAAAACGAATGGGAGAGACAGGTGTCCCCATGCATCCCTGGTACTGTCTCTCCCAGTTCACCCTGGTTTCTTCTGGCTTGGATTGTTATTACCACATGTAGAACTTGCAAATATAGGGGGTGAATGTTGCCTGTCTCACCAGCCAGTGCCAGGGTGTATTGGAGTGGTGGGTTTGCTTTAGCCTTTTCAGCAGGTGGCAGCACAAGATCAGGGACAGACATCAGAGCTGACGCTGGAGAGGTGAGAGCTGGAGTGAGACAAAGCTGCTCGGTAATCCTTACTGTTTGACCAAGAAAATCTGCCTTGTTCTGTAGGGAGGAAGAAGACAGAGACGTTGCGGCAGCAGTCAGGGCATCTGTAGCAGCTAAACGGCAAGAAGAGAAAAAACGGGTAGAAGACAAAGAGGACAGCAGCAGTAGAGGTAAAAAGGAAGACTTGAGGGATTCTGAAGTGCTCAGCTCCAAACGTGTGGCCAGGTCTTCAAATGATGCTACAGGTTAGTGTTGAACACATTCTGCAGCTGTAGGGAGACATCGTGGGTCTGGAGATCAGCCTGGCAAAAGAGGGGATCGCCATGCCTTGTTCTCAAAAGCTGGTGGACATGGATAGAGACTTGTAATCCAGCAACACAGATTTGCAGTGAAACGTGTCTGAATGGGCTGGGATTCCTGCAGCAGGTTTTAATTGAAATGGAGCTGAGTAGAAATATCAAATGAAATTAACGTACTGCAGTACGTGTGTGGTTCCATCCAAATCAATATAATCTTAAGAATGTGCCATTTCCTACTCTAGCATGGAAGCACTGATTTATTGTGAGGCTTGAGCTGAGTTTCCTCTTTTCTGAGAACAAGTTACTCCCAGTAAAGGGAATACTGGGTGAAAGCAAACCTTTAATTCTTTTGAACCGCATCCAGTTTGGGGCAAATAAATATGATGCAGTGGTGTTTTGATATTAGTGTTGCTCCAAATCCATTTTCCACTGCTTTATTGCTCCTACAACAGGATTCCCACTTAAAGATTATATGCTTTCATTATGAACTGAGAGCTGCTGAGAGCTCTGTTTAGTTAATGGGTACAGCTCAGTTGGGGATGACAGGCAAGGTTATCTCCCCCAGCTGCCTGCCCAGCTTTTGCTGCATGCATGCCAAGGCTGTTACCAATCTGTCCCTGAACACTTGCAGTCCACAGCACTGGATTTGGATTTTAAGGCAAATCTAAATTAGGAACGAGTTATGTTTCAATGTAAAATGACTGCCCAGGAGCTAATTGCTGAGCAGCTTGGGCATCTGTGCGGCAGAGGTGGATGGACAGCTCAGAGGAGCAGCTTTCCAAGTGAAGCATCAGCATACCTCAGTCAGAGCACTGAGGCTCTGACGAGCATCCTGACCCTGTGCAGGCAGTTGAGTGCTAACCTCTGGTAGAAGCATGGAGCAGACAGCGGGGGGCATTGACATCTCAGGGCATTGGCATCTCAGTCCCTAGAGGTTTCCCTCACAAAGTACTTATGTTTTGCTCATGTTAATTATCATGAATTTCCCGTATGCTACAGCCAGTACGCAATGACATAATAGTGAATGCGATTAATTGAAGGAGTGATGCATGATTTAAATTGTCCTTTTGGAATGTCACAGTTAATGACATCATCAGCTGCTGAAAATAGGACTTGTTAATGCTGCTGTCATGTTCATTGATCGCTTCTACTCTGAAATGAATGGATTTTAGTTGAAAACATTTCTTTGCTCTTTTTGTCAATACTCCAAAAGAAGCAGCTGCTAACGGTGCTTTAAGCCAAGATGACTTTCTAGCAATTGGTTCGGCAGTGGGACCTCTACAAGGGTAAGTTTGTGCAAGGCTGCAGCAATGAGAAAGCACCTTTAGAAACTTCCTTATGTTCTGCATTTCTGGAGAAAATAATTTTACTAATCAGTTAAACTACAAGTGCTTCATCCCTGCCCTGGCCCCCTTCTTCCTTGAGCTGTTTCTGTGTTAGTCACCTGCGTGAATAGCTTCAGTTGTTGCTTCAGTTCATGGCTTGATCTTTTGGTGGTGTCATTTCAGGGAAATTCTCAATATTCTCCATTCCAGCCATTTGTAACTTGATAGTTTATCTTGAAGGAGCTGTATACTGTGAGTTTTAAAATTCATCATCTGCTGAAATTGGTGATGATTAGAATAGTGTCTTTGCAGGACGTGGCAGCTAGAATGTGTGTGTACAGCTTGCTGGTCAAGGTGAGATGTACTAAGACAGTACTGATAACACAGCAAGGCCAGCGTGACTTCTTTGAGGAAACCCCATTCCAGACACAGTTCACAAGTCTGAGTGTGTTTGCATCCTGGTAATGGTTGGGTCAGTTGTGCCACTCTAAGTGATAGTTTGAGGAAGAGTGCAGACAGGTATGGAGCTTGTTGTGCCTGTTGGAGCTGTGCTGCCTCTGCAGCACCGGTGTAACAGGGTGTACTTTTCCTTTCTCACAGCTCTGCCCAGCTAGCAGCAGTTAAGCTTAAAGAAGAGGATTTCCCAAGCTTGTCATCCTCTGCAGCACCCACCATCTCTTCTGGGATGTCTTTGACATATACGGCGACTGCAAAGAAAACAGCTTTCCAAGAGGAGGATTTTCCAGCTCTAGTGTCCAAAATGAGGCCTAACAATAGAACAGTAACTAACATCACATCTGCGTGGAACAACGGTTCCAGTAAAAACGTGGTCAAAGCCATTAGCAACCCCTGTGTAAACCAGATAGCCAAAAAACCATCCTCCTTGAATAGCACTAAAGGAAGTAAGAAGAGCAATAAACTCTCTCAGTCAGATGATGAAGACGGTGGTAGTGGCTTGACAACCCAGGAGATCAGAAACACACCAACAATGTTTGATGTATCGTCCTTGCTGGCAGCTTCTACCTCACAAACTTTTACGAAAGTGAGCAAGAAAAAGAAGATGGGCATTGAGAAGCAGAGACCGTCATCCCCACACCTCTTACAGGAGACATCATTTCCCAGGTCATCTACTGAAAAGATGCCAGAAGCAGAGCAGACATCAAATGCGTCCTCTGCTCTTCACGCCCCTGACAGATCCACAACTGTCATGAATGGTCATTCGGAAAAATCATTAGGGATCTGTAGTACACCCAAAGAGCCCCCTGGCCTTAAAAAGCCCACAGTGACTAACAAATGCCCTTTACCTCAGGAAGACTTCCCAGCTCTTGGGAGCTCAGGATCAGCTAGAATGCCCCCACCACCAGGTAAGCGCTGCAGGGCACAGCCAGCTTTGCTTGGAGCTAGCTTAGAGAAACGTGGCACGTGGATGAGCTGTATAGACTGGTCCTTCTGGCTCTCGTGTGAGGAGCAGTTCTGCTACCACGTGCTAAGTTAGCCTTTGAAGTTCAAAAAGACAGTCTAGGGGACACGGATAGGCTTGAATGTCCTCTGTAAATCATGGTTGAAGCGGTGGAAGTGTTGGGGTACCTCTGCTCCGTGCAGCTGCAGGTGTCTGGGGGTGGCTCACAGATGAGCAGCCGGGCTTTACCTGTCACTGCTTTTCTGATGAGTCATGGCTGACACATGTCTGTGCTTTTGTGCTTTAAGATCTAGCTTGGGAGCCCCTGTGGCCAAAGGGAGTCTCTCTTTAGCTGTGACCTGTGCCTGCTGGTACTTCTCAGTTCACTTGATTGGTCACTTTTCTTCTGCGTTTGCAGAGATTTAATGCCCTTGCTTTTAGCAGTGCCATAATCGTATAAAACTGGAGTAACATAGCAACAAACGTGACTTACAGTGGTTTTAATGAAAGCAGCATCGTGTCAGGAGATGCTTGCATAGCTGGTTTGTTCTGTGCTGCTCTGCAGATATTGCTAGGTGGAGTATGCTAGAAATACAATGCCTAGTGCTGTTGTGACTTCTGGAATGATTTCGGTTCACTTTAATAATGTAAAAGTGTTTTTCATTGTGAGTTTGAGTGTGTTGGGTTTTTTTCTTTAATTATTTTCTATTGGAAAAGTAAATTAATTGTTAAAGCGCTTTTTCGGTAGAGTAACATCAGCCACTATGAAGTGCTTCTTGACCTGACTGTTAAGGCAACAGATTTCCTCCATCATAATTTTTAGGTTTTTTTCCAATATAGTGATGTCTGCACTGCTGACTCTTACTTCTTGGTGGAGTACTTCTGGGGAGTACGTCACACTAGTGGTGTTAATTTTAGACAGTGGTATGTGGGTGCCACAGATATGTGCTCTAACTTCCTGCCCATTCTCTGCTTTCATTTAGGCTTTAACGCTGTAGTGCTATTAAAGAGTCCTCCTCCGCCTCCGGGACTGTCGGTGCCTGTTAGTAAACCCCCTCCAGGTTTTGCTGTTATTCCATCCACCAATGTCTCTGAACCTGTCACTACATCTTTGAAAGAGTAAGTAAAAGTCCTTTGACTTAGTCTTAGTTATGTCATACAGGCTTCAAACAAGGCATGAAATAATCTGAGGGGATTATTCTGAACAGGTGCCGCTGCAGAGGCCAGCCACTTCATGGTTCCTGTTGGGGTGTCCCGTGGCCGTTGTGTGCTTTTGTCTTTTCTGGATTTATTTGGAAATCTGCAGCTTCAATGTATTTCTTAACCTTTCTATTGATTCTGAGTCCAGAAGCAACGTGCTGAAGGATGCGTTCCTCGGTGACCTCGTTGCTCTGATCTTTCCAGTAGCTGGCCTCTGGCTGGGGCCCTTCAGGGCAAGAGACATGAGTTTATGGGAAAAGGCGAGGGGAAATTTTGTGTAAATTTAATACAGACATCTGTGTTAATCTTTTTGGTTTTATTCATGGTGCGGTCTTTGTTGCTTACATCTTTTTAGTGAACCTTGCTTACAAAACAGCCAGTCAAGACTCTGTTAAACTTGCATTTTAAATATTCTGTCTAGGTAAAGCTGGAATCCCACAGGGCACGTTTCATCGTCCTGTGAAGATACCTGTGTGCTGCTTATCGTAATTGCATGTGTAGCGGGGTGGAGAAAGGGAGTGCATCCTATAGACGAGAATAGCCATATAATATACATCCCACAGCATCTTTGCATAACATGAAGCAATGTCAAAGTCACTTTTGGTCTTTTCAAACGCAGGCCAAAATCCTCTCACGGATCATACTTGATACCTGAAAACTTTCAGCAAAGGAACATTCAGCTAATACAATCTATTAAAGAATTTCTTCAAAGCGATGAGTCCAAGTTCAATAAATTTAAAACTCATTCTGGGCAATTCAGACAGGTGAGTGGGCAAGAACCTTCGGATTCCCGAAACCTTTCTCTCTGTTCACTTTATGTAGTCCATCTGTCACTCTTTGCTGTCAGTGAGTGGACTAGGTAGAGATTTTCCTGGTTGTTTTTTTTCCCCTCTCAGCCCCACTGTAGCTCTTCTCTAGTGCTAAGGTAGCAAAAAAGCAGTGAGGATGGTGTGAAAGCAGTGAGGGTGATGTAGCCTGGGAGAAAGTGAATTCCAGTGGGATTTTAATATTTTTTTTCCTGATTATTCCAATTCTCTTTTCACTGAAGGGTCTGATTTCTGCAGCACAGTATTACAAAAGTTGCCGAGAACTGCTTGGAGATAACTTCAAGAAAATTTTTAACGAATTGTTGGTGTTGTTGCCGGACACAGTTAAGCAACAAGAACTGCTTTCTGCTCACAACGATTTCAGAATCAAAGAAAAACAAAGCTCAAACAAACCCAAAAAGAACAAAAAGAATGTTTGGCAGACGGACTCCAACTCTGATCTCGACTGCTATATCTGCCCAACGTGTAAGCAAGTGCTAACTCAGCAGGACGTTGTCACCCATAAAGCTTTGCATATTGAGGATGAGGAGTTCCCTTCCTTACAAGCAATCAGCAGAATCATCAGTTAGCTTTCCTGAAGACCAATAAAACAGTCTCTGTCTATGAATATGCACTTTTTGGAATGAGGTTTGGCAGTGTAGTGTGGCTGAGAGCCGGTGCCAGTTGAGTAGTCGGGTTACTGTTAGAGAGCCCTCTCAGTGCTGTTCATAAATACTGTGCAAAGGGATCACTGGACTGCGCCGTAGCTAATTAACATCCAAAGTCTGAGCTTCTGAAATGCCTGAGTAGAATTAGGCTGAAATCGCAGGGTGGGCAGGCAGGGGGCCACCTTCCTCCTGTAACATGCAATAGCTGAGAAAATACTTTCTGATCTGACGACTGACAGGGGACACAATAGGGGAATAAGCATCTGCTTTGGGTTTTTTCTTTCTTTTTTTGGGGGGTGGGGGAAGATTGTGAATCACTGAAATGAATGGAAGCAAAAGCGGCTTCCCTTATAATATTCTGATTTTTTTTTTTGTGCTATTTCTGTGACCATGAAGATCACAGTAGTCAGGGGTACAAAGGTGCAGAAAAGGAAAAGATGCTACTCGCTGGTGAGTAAGACCATTACAGCTGTGTGTCTGTAAACATTGGGCTGCTCATATAGCAAAGAAAATTCCTGTCTGAAAACGGAATTAATTCTACTACTTGAAGAATTGGACTGATCTGTGCGATTTAGTTGAACGTGAGATTTGAAGTTGCCTCTGACCTTTTATGTAACATGTTCTTTAAAGAAACTTATTTTGTAGCACTGCATGTGGAATAATAACATTAAGGCTTTACTTTCTGTAAAGCCCACTTCACAGTAATTTTATTTAATGACTGCCATGTTTCTAATTTCTTGGATGTATTAGTGGTGGTAGCTCCAAACAACAGCATATTGGGACATTAAATGCTGCTGATCACTGACCATGTTTATCTGCAGTGCCTTTAAGTGCATTTATCTGTTTACAGTGGTCTGCACTACCAAGGATCATTTGTTCAGACTGTATGGAGCGTTTACATCCTGCACCTCCCTTGGTGATACCGGTCTGAAGTAGCTTTGCTTATGTTGCTTGGCATCTCTCGATTCCGCCTCTTGGAGACGAGAGGGGAATCTGTTCATCGTTGGAAGTAACTCCTCCAGCAGCAGCTGTGACGTGATGGAGCGACAAGAGTCCTCCCTGCAGTGCACCTTCATGGCTGTCATTCAGCGTCTGATTCTCTCCCATCCTGGCAGACCAGGTTTAGTTATTTTTAACGTGTAGGCATAAAGGTGAAATTAATTTATGGAATTTTTAGTGACAAAACACTGCTTTTATATAAGCATCATTTCTATGAAATCGAGCTCAGAGTATTGCTGAAGAGCTAGTGCTGGCTACAGAAAGTTTTCCTTGCCTTACACTTTTTGTTTTTGCTTGCTGTCAGGCTGCAAAGTGCTTTTGGTTTCTTTTCCAAATAATTAAGACTGTTTTGAATACCTTGAACGTGTTGTGTTGGGCACGGGGGCCAGGCTGCACGCCCTGACATGGGGATGGGGAGGATTATTTGGCTGCATGGCTGTTTATAAAATGCATGAATACGTGACAAGTAATAACGCTTCCGTGTTCCTGCTTTGAGTCGGGCTCCTCTGGAGCAGAGCGGGGTGTAACGCCCGTGACACCACCACGATACAACCCACTGCAGCGGCGCTTTGGTTTCACGCCAGCTGCCCCCAACACTTCCAGTCAGCAATTGATCTACGGTGTCAGGTCCATTCCCTGTCTCTTCCTTTGGTTTGTAAAGTTCAGGGGAAATGAAATGCATATTCTCTGCAGGAGTATCTTACGTCTTCCCATGATTTTCAGTTAATTTCTTCTGTGTTAGCAGATTCGTAGTTCCCACCGGGCGGGTGCTGCTGTAAGTTTCCTCAAGGCAATTGATCTCTTTGGCCTGATGATGCAGTTTCCTTGTTCCTTGTGCTCACCTGATTAAATAAAGTATTACCAAATTTTTTTCAGGCCGCTTCTATTCATTTTTAACTCTTTATTGAAAATAAGTTGCAGTTGGTACACAGACACTGAAAATACATGATCACAGATTGTTCTCTCAAAAGATATTTTTATATATATAATATATACAAAAGTTGTAAACATTTTTAACTTATTTTCATACACGGTCCACTTTGTACTACAATGCACATAAGATTAGTGACAACTGCAACTCTTTGAAGCGGTCTGCTTATACAGAGGTATCTGCAAAAAAACTTAAATTTGCAAACCACATTTGGTATCGGTTTGATATTAAAACTCTTAAAGAATCTGAGGTTTAAATGCATATTGCAACAAAATACAGGTAGCTGAACTTGGGTTTCAAGTTGATACAGTGAAGGCTGGTTTTGAGCCTCACTGGTGGTGGGAGAGGTTCTTCTGACACACACGGCCTCAAAACGCTATCTAGAAAAGTACTAGCGATAAACCAGAGTGGAACGAGACCCATCCGCTCTCCCCAACGCACTTCGGGAACACAAAGGTGGCTGAAAGAAAATCTGCATATACAGTGGCTGTTAGCGAGAGAAATACTGATTCCACGAAAGTAATGATGTCATTTAACAATGAATAGACAAAGACCACAGTTAGCTTAGTTTTAAGTGACCTCATTAGCTGCAGCAGGCAGAACTAAGAGCGAGCCAGCCCTGTGCCATCTGGGGCGTTGGTTGCAGAGAGGGAAGGGTACGGATTAGCCCGGTAAGGAATTGCTGCTCGATAGAAGTAGCAAAGAAATGCCATAGTTGTCACTTGCTGTTGTAGCATGAACTGACGGGAAACTCATCCTACAAAGTGTCCAGGCAGAACAGCCAGTGAAATCCCACCTGCTGGTAGATGTGACTTAAAGGTAGATGTGACTCTGCTCAAACTGCATGAGATAGAGCAGCTGGTAGTGGGGGGAGACCTTTTAACTAAGGATCAGTTAAGCAAAACTTCCACTTCACTAGGGATAGCTTAAAATGTTGGGAAAAAAATTCCAATTCTTTCCAATCTTTTAACATGCTTAAAATAAATATGTAAACCCCATGATGTGGTTAACTTCAGTGCTGAGAAATATCTGTTGTTGCAAGGGAGCCTCCTGGAGCAAAGAGATTTGGCAGAATACATCTCCAGGAAAGGTATGGGGTGGTTTGAATTCTATTCTTTATACCCAAATTCAATGCTAACGCTATGCAGAAGCTTTCGGCACGCTAGCCTGAGAGCAGCACGACCCTGCCCTCTGCAAGCTCGAGTTGGCTGCTGGGCTTCTGAGATCTCTAGGAGAACAGAGGATATATTAAACAGCTTGCGAGGACAGCATGGGGGTAGCAGCTAGCATGGCACAAAGTCACAGCGCAATCCTGGCATGCTTTTGGGACGTGGTCTGGAGGGTTACAAGGAAAACCGCTAGTGCTACTGTACCACAGCGAATGCGCAGGGAGGAAAAAAAGGTGGGAGGAAGAAGTACAAAGGACGATGTTAGGAATACTTGAACCCCAAATAATATACTACAGTTATTACACCGATGGATCTAATTCTCTAACCAGAAGCCCATAAGGTTATATTTAGTTACAGTCTGTACCTGTATACACTAGTCTGCCTGACGAGTCACGGACACGCTGATGTGCTACGACAGTTAACGCAGGGCACTGCTGACACCGAGCGGGGACGCTGCGGGGGCTCCGAAAAGGAGGATTTTGTCCAGTGGGCAGGACGTGGCATCGCTGGCCAGGCTGGGGGCCGGCCGCTCGCCCTGCCTCCAAGCACGTTGTAATTCAGCAGCGCCTCGACGGCTGCGGAGCTACACACGGCTTCGCCGGCAAACCAGAACGTGGGTTTTGTTCAAGATGGACAAATGCTCATTCGGAGGCGTGGGTGTCTTGGGCGTTGCGGTAGCACGTTAATTACGGCTTGTCAGGTACTGCCTGGCTGACACAGCCTCGACGGGGCAACTACCTACATAAACCCATCACTATTGCCTGGAAAAAAAGACAGCAATTGTGGGCTGCCTGCTGCCGCAGACCCGCTCCTTCCCAGTGCCACCCCGGCGGGGATGCTCTCCCCTCCACCGGCGGGGACTGACATTTTTGGTGGCAGAGGGAGCAGGGTTAAGGTTCTTCGAGGTGTCTGTTGGTGTGGCTGGGCACATTATTTCCAGCTCCAGCTTAATCAAG
>NW_009646404.1:330773-337753 GCF_000708025.1 Charadrius vociferus | reverse complement strand
CGAGGTGTCTGTTGGTGTGGCTGGCCACATTATTCCCAGCTCCAGTTTAATCAAGGAGCAATCTGTCCTGCCTTCCTGCTGCCAGGAAGCCTCTCGGGGCGCCCAAGCCCCTTCTTCCTCCTCCTCCTCCTCTCCTGCCCAGCAAAACGCAGCCAGGTCCTCACACGCTCACCCTGCTGACTGCGAGTTAAAGGTGATACTGACATTTGGGGAGCTGTAGAAAGCTGCTGACCTTGAGAAGAACGGTGCCTCGGCCGGAGCAGGGGTGAAGACATGCTGAAGTTGTCCCCATTTCACCATTGCTGCTCTTAAGGTGGGGACTGGTGTGAGAGCGTGCGTGGGGGGTGTGTGTGTGCGTGTGCGTATGCGTGTATGTCCGTTCTGCATCCCACCGCCGGCGGGTGGGAGGATGGGGAGGAAAGAAAGGCAATGCAGGCCTGGGTGCGTACATTCAGATGTTGTAATATTCAGCATGGTTACACCAGGGGTCAGGACACGTCCCGCAGTCAGACAGAGCTTTAGTTCTTTACGGTTACAAGGAAAAGTCTGGAACAGTTATATAGTTAGAAAAAATACAATGTACTGAACAAACATTATCTCACATACAATCAATTTAAACATTTAAATTGATTATAATTTTGCTAAAATATTAACACAAGTACTGTTTGTGCTGCTAATATTTCAGTGTTCCCTCTAAGGAAAATATTGCTACAGTTCTACCGCACCCTGTGTTAAAATCCTTTGCCTTTTTTCCCAGCAAGACTGACTCTAGAAAAATCGGAAGGGTAACGTAATTAATTTAGGCTTATACCATAATGGGGTTTGGGTGTCCCTGGTCTACTTAATGCAAGGATGTCTCACTGTTCACCAAGCCCTGGTGGCACAGGCCACTGGCAGATGCCCCTGGGTCACCTCTTCCTTGCTCCTTGCATGAGCCGAGCAAGTGACGCCTCCGATGAAGCAGTGCAGCACCCTCCTGCTCATGCTCCTGCCTCTGCCGCCACCGCGGGCAGCAGTGCCAGGCAGCGGGGCTGAGCGCTACGTACCCCAATAGCGTTTGGACCTCAAAGTGGGTGCAAAGAGTGAGACATCACCTCTGCTATCGCTGTCGGGCAAGCCCATGGTGGGGACCACGGTGGGACGGCAGGTCTCGGTGCCACCGCGCGCAGCCGCGCTGCGTGGGGAAGCTGCAGCGGGGTTGGAGAAGTGTCTGAGTTGGGAAATGCTGCCTGAAAAATCCTGGCGTGGCTCTGGTGGTGCCAGGCGAGCGGGAGGAGCTCGGCGGCAGCAAAGCTCGACCTTCGCTGCAAATGCACATTTTAACCCGGCCTGAATAGTAGGGGAGCGAGGGAATGCACTTTGTCACTGATAACGACTGCTCACGATGAGATTTGCTGCTTATTAATTAATGCATTTATTTGCAATTTAGCAGCAGAAATGAGCTGTGTTAATGATGACAAAAAAAAAAAAACCTGCTGGGTGGTTTTGCTACAAGGAGAGCTGGGGCAGCGCGGTAACTATTGCTTGGCACGAGGTCAGAAGGCAACAGGCAACTTTTGCCGGCGTAAACCGGCAAGGCGAAAGCCCGGCTAGCCGGGAGCCTCTAAGGATGGAGCTGCCACCAAGGTGGTTGGGAATTCAAGTTTCAGCTCCTTTGCTCGGTCCTTAGGGACAAATAGCTCAGATCACTGCCACTGCGCGGGCAGGGAAAGCAGGCAGGTTGCTGACATGGATCTACTGGATTTTGCACACTGCGTTGTTTTTGGCAAGGCAGGGATTTTGGGCTGAAAACCAAAACTCAGCCTCTTTCCCAGGCATTTTACATGCACTCTCTTCTCCCACTATTTGCAAACACGGGACCGTGAGCCCCCATACGATGGACTTCAATGCCTCTAAAGTCTTTTCAATTCTCTGAATTCCTCATTTCTAGAGACCGCAGGGTAAAATGTACATCCACACCTGAGGTTCTGCTGCAGCTGGCGACTAGACGGTGTATAAAAATACAAGTTCAATGCCACCCCTAATTGACTTGGACTTTTGAGTGATGGAGACACCCACCCTTCTTGTGTTGGCAGCTCGGGGTTTGAGCATGACTAAGTGCTCAGCATTGCCAACCAGAAACTATTTGTAAATTTTCAAACTTTCCCAACCCCCCCAGTGAAGAAGTGGAACTGCAACACGCCGTATTTCATGCTGATACAAGGCTATTCCTAATTAGCAGCCAACTATTGCGGAACTGGTTTCCAGTCTCAAACAGTAACTCTTTACATTCTCAACCAGAACCCTGTTGAAGCACAGAAGCAATTTGGATATTTAACTTAACCCCCAACCCGCTGTGCCTCCCTGATGCCGCTTGCATCCTAACCTAAGTTTGAAACACCTGTTTGGATTTTTTTTTTTTTTTTGTACAGTTAGTATATACAAATAAAAGTAACACAGACGCCACTTATTTCTTTGCGAATTTGGCACTTTCCATGGAACATGTGCAGGAAAGCTCTGCAGCGGGAGCGGCACGGGGTTGACCTCCCCAGTGCCGCCCACCCACCCTCGCCACCACGAGACCGGTTCTGTGTTAGCTCTGGAAGAACGAGATAAATAACAACTCCTCAGCTACTGTGTTTTCTAACAGGAAAAGGTATTCTGGGCTTTCCCGGGCGCTCAGCAGAACCCAACCACCGACTGCCCGGTGTCAAACCTCAGAGAGGGCATTTAGTCATCTTTCACCACGTGTAGGTGATGTGGGTAGCAACCTTCCTTCCTTCTGACTTAGAGGGAACACTGCTTTTATAAAACCCTTGGACAGGTAAGACAAGAACCAATACCACTGTACAGAATTCACTGCACAACTAGCTAATAGTAAGGAACCCAGCACTGACTTGCCACATTAAGGAAATGGGACTGAATACATTTGCAATCAACCAGTTATGTGTACTGCACCGTAAGACTCGGTCTCTTGGTACGCGGCCCTCGCCCTTCAGTACGCTGGCACTTGGTAACCTTTCGGGTTGGCGTCTAAGGTCTCGGTGAAGGGGGGGCTCTGGTAGGTCTCTGTGCTCTCGATGCCGCTGCCGGTGGGGTAGCCGGGGTACGCCGCGTTGGGGTCGGCCGCGAACTGATCGGTGGCAAAGAGCGACATGTCCGTCCCCAGGCGGTATCTCTGCAGCGCCTTCACCGCCAGCGCGACCTGCCGCCGGATGGAGGAGGGTTAGGGGGGGATGGAAACGCCACAGACAAGACCCTGTGTCCTCCCAGGACCCTGTGTCCCCCCCAGCTCACTGCAAAGCGCCGAGCGCATCGCAGCATCCCCAGCGGCTTCCAGCCCTGCTCCACTATAACCAAGAGCTAAAACAATCCCGAACCACAACCCCTAATGCTACAGATGCCATTTCCATGTGACAGGTTGACCCCCACCAAATCTTTGTCTGGGGTGGGGGTCGCAGCCTGGGCTCAGGTCCCCAGCCGTGCAGATTTGGCACCATTGGCACCAATAAACCCATCCGCTGCAGGGAGGGAAAGCTGCCAAGTCCCGGGCCAGCAAAATAGGTCAGTTCTGCCGAGACTCCTTCACCCTCTTCCAGGTTGCCAGTATTCAGGTCACAAACCGTGGGGAACGCAGGTGGCAGAGCTGCGAGCTCACCACACTCGGTCTTATTTGAGGATGTTTCATTAACAATTCAATTAGTTTATAAATGACAGGCTCAGGGGGGGAAAAAAAACCCAACACCCGCAGACATTGAGAATGGCTGCCCAAACACTGCCCAGCGCCTGCTCCCCAGTGCCGGTTGTGTGCTGATCCAGGAGAGCATCTGGTATTAAAGGTACCAACGGAGGGGCTCCTGGTGTGACCCCACAGCCCAGCCGGCCTCCGTGCCGGGGCAGGGGACCGGTGTCCCCACTGCCCTCCCTGGGGTGGGAGCAGACACTGATGGGATGGGGCAGAGCATCCCACCCAGGTCCCTTCCCTCGTGTCCGCATTAAATGGTCAGTCTGGCAATACAGCCATGGAGAAGAGCTGTGAGGGAGTCGGGATTAAAAGAGATTTATTTGGATAATAACAGAGTAGGGAGCAGCTAAACAGGCGAGGAACTGAAGACAGACCTGCTGCTGGAAAGCCTCAGACTGTCCTTTGCCCCAATTCTTCTAGGGCAATATGGAAGTACAGCATATCTCGGGTGCTCTCTACCCATGAAAAGCCAGAGGGGGGGTGGAGATGACACAGGGGCCATCCCTACTCCTCCACATGCAGCCTCTGGAGCAGGAGACCCCCCCGGGCAGTGCTGGCACCCCCAGGTGCATGCAGGGTCCAGCTGTGGGCAAGGAGCCCCACGGGGTTTTGCACACCCCTGGCAGATGTCCCTCTGCCGCTGTGCGGCCCCAGGGATGCACAGAGCCTAAAAGCAGGAGCAAAGGGGGTTTCTGCAAGCCCCTGCCTCCGGGGCGGGCAGCAGAGGAGCCAGCCTGGAGTCCCCCGAGGGTGAGTCACGAGCCTGAGAGCTCCCAAAATCCCCCTGCCATCCCGTGAGACCGGCTCATTGCGGTGATCTGCTCCTGGGAACTCGTTTGCTTCCAACCAAGCCGTTCCCGGGGGTCTAATGAGGCCCTGAAATGAGGGCAGCTCGTGGCTGGTGACACGTTTTCGATGGGAACGCAACTTTCCAGCCACAGGAGAAGGGAAGTCTGGAATTCCCCAGCAAGAGAGGACCAGAGCTGATGCTTCCTGGGTAAGAAACCACAGGTTTCATCTCTATTTGGAGGGACCGCAGGTTTTCTCAGTAGAGCCCCTTGCTGCCCACCAGGATTCACTTCTCCAAACTGTGCCCCAAATTCCTCCTCCCAGCTCAGCACTGAGCCCAGAACAGGTTTCATTTCTCCTCTTCCCACCTTAGCTCCGCTTACCCAAACGATGATGGAGAAGAAGGAGAAGGTGATCGCTGCCCGGGCGGCATCTGCTCCTTGCGAAACCCCTATGCTCATCGTCGTCCGTTGCCACTGGTTTGCTAGGAAGCAGAAGGCTACAAACCACAGGAAGGACAAGAAACCTGAAAGAGAGCAGAGCTGGTCAGTGCTGTCCCTGCCCACCGCTTCCTCTGCTGCAAGGACCCCCTTTGCTGATGCACAAACACACTGCCATGCAGATTTTCAAATAGCAACGGTGATTTGGGGTGCCCTGGCCTGTGCTGTGGCCCAAACAGAGCTATTTTAAAAGAGGCTGATTGGCAATCGCCGGAAAAAGGAGGAACGGAAGGAACCTACAAGGGTCACCCAGTTGTTGCCTGCCCGAAGTTTAGCTCACCTACATCTCAGCCTGCTCTCAAAGACCCACAGGGACAGCACACCCTCTCTGGATATGTGCTCCTCACAGTCTGTGGGATTCCAGCTCGCTTGCAGGCGTCAAGGCGCTACCAACTCGGTTCCAGCACCCCAGTGTGTCGACCCACCATTCCCTCTGCTCCCTGGACACCACCAGCTCTTAGAAAACTCGATACTGCAAACCTCACCCAGGAAGATGCCTGCGCTGCTGGGAGCAGCACCAGGCTGCTCGGCTGACGCAGGAGACGGCTTTACAGCTGCTCTGCGATGGGCTATGCCTTGGTCCAAGGACACAGCCGGAGAGATTAATAAAAGGCAAGGAACGGTCAGCCAGGAATACGGACAGGCTGTGATTAACCCCCGCTCCAAACACGGGGATCACACGAGTGACCCCGGGACGTCAGTGCATCTCACGAGCGCAGCAAACGAGCAAGTGCTCACAGTGCGCCGTGCCCGGGGCAGGGATGCAGCAGGGCTGCCCAGGGAGCCGACAGGCGCAGGGGCTTCACGTGAGAGGGCTCTGCTCATCCCTGCCGCCCTCCGCTGACTGCGCTCCCGTTTTCAGCCTCTCTGGGCTCTGTGGGATTGAGCGAAAACACTCTGGTGATTACTCCTTACTGGAACCAAAGCTGGCTGAGCAAGATAGGGCTGCAGCTCCCCTAATTCAATCACCAGCCAGCAGCACTGCCTGATGCCAAGGAGCTCAGAAAATAGTCAAGAAGCAAGCCATAAGCTGCCCGTGTAAGGAGCAGTGATGCTTTCCAGCGCTGGGAAGAGGAGCTGCACAACCTGGAGAATGATGCTGTTTTAAGGGTCTCCAGCTTTCCCGAGCATCCCCAGCACAAAGCTCTCCCCACCCGCCGATTTTGGGTGTCCGTGCACGTGGGGATGCTGAGCTACCCAGCATCTTCTCAAGGATCGTTAGCACATCAGTATGAGCAGCCACGCTGCCGGTCCCATGGGGCAGCCGGCTGCAAAGCACAGTCTGACTGCAGGGAGAAGAAAGAAGCTTCCTTTATTCCCCTTTATCTTGGCAGTTGTTCCTAAATACAATATAAAACACACGCGTGCATCCACATCCAGTGTGAGAGTTACAGGGCTCACCGCACACCTCACCTTTAATTCAGAATTTGCTTCTAAATGCAATTAAAGAAAACGCACTCCACATCTCCTTTTCCTGCATGATGGGGCCTGGGGCTTCCCAACCAGCGGATGCTTTTGTCTGCCGGGCTGTGCTTGAGCCCTTGAACTGCCCTCACAGCAACACAACCTCCAGCCAGGATCATCCAGGCTTTCCATTTCCAAATTACAGACTAATACAACAGCCCTTTTTCGCTGCATACAGCTAATGCCTGCCACCAAAACCACCCCAAATCTCTGCATATGTATTTTCACTTCCCCTTAGGATGATCCACTTGTCACCAGTGTTAAACAAGACCTCTGGGGCTTATTTCTCAAAGGTCATCCTCAGGGGCAGAGATGCTTTCTAGCTCCCCAGCCCTGTTAAAACAGCGCTTTACCAGCCACTGTCCCCGCCGGGGGAAGCAGATCCACCTCCTAAATGTGGACGCAGGAAGATGCACGCCTGAGATATGGCAGTACGTGGTGACCCGTATGTGGTGAGCGTGGTGGGTAGTGGTCCCCAGGTCTCAGGGCAGGAGATGCTGAAC
>NW_009646404.1:314358-330751 GCF_000708025.1 Charadrius vociferus | reverse complement strand
GATGCTCCAGTGCTGCAGCGCTCCCACCTCTGGGTACCTGAGGAGCAAATGCCACGGCAGCGGGGAACACTGCCCACCCGTGCTGGAGGAGCAAGCCTCTGTTAGGAGCTTCTCACTCAAAAACGCACTTCTCTGGAGACAGCGGTGTTTGGAAGTCGAAAGACCAGAGATGAAATGTAAAAGCAGCTCCCAACAGGTTAATTTGGAGCTGCACTGTGGGGAGCAGAGGGATGGTCAGGGACAAGCTCTGGGGCCATGCAATGATGGCACCAAAGGACACAGGGGCTCTCCAACAAGACTACATTGTGTCACTGGTTTGTAGAGGGTCAACTTTTTTGGGAAGACTGTTTCTTTGTTTAACTCTCGATCTACTGCAGTAGGTCCTCCCTCCTACGCTCCTGGGCAGGACACTACCGCAGAGCACGAGTCACAGCCGGGACACGGGGACAGCCCGCCGACCAGCGCCACAAAGCCCCGTCTATCACTGGTGTCTTCTAAGGGTTTTCAAGAGTTAAAATGACATCATGCACATCTCCGAACGTGCACCGGCTGCGCTGGGTATTGCAGTTACCGGCTTCCTCTGCAACACTGAGATACGCAAGATGCTGACCTTCCCAGTGCCAAAACCATTAGCTTCTTCAGCCAGAAACCTCTAGCTGAGGTCACTTCTGCTGCTACCCATGTGGCCTTCCCAGAGGTTTCACGATGCAGAGACAAGCCTTTCCCCTCCACATCCAGCTCTGCCTGGATCCCTGAGAAGGAGGATTCCCTCCAGTGCCCTGGGGAAGTGGGAAGGCAGGTATCACTGCCAACGGAGGAGACGGCGTGAGGCATGGGGAGCATCTCCAGAAACACCAGCCAGGAGTTGTTTGAAGTTTGGAGGACTGACACATGCCTGCGTGTGCGATCAGACCTCCCAGGGAGCTCTATGGGAACTATTTTTGTTTCTGTACCAGCGCTTATTTTCATTTGTGATTATGTTCACCTTCTGCTAGCACTCTTTCGAGATGAGACTTTGCACCCGATAATGTGAATCAGACATGCAGGATTGCAGCTGACTCCCTTCACACCAGTGCCTCACTGGGAACACGGCTGTGCCCTCGTCCGGCACCCGCACGCTCCCAGTCCCGCGGAGGGGCTGGCAGTGCCTGCTCCCAGCCCCAGGTGTATTTGCAGCATCAGGTGTAAGTGGGTGTTTTGGAGTTGTCTATCGCTACCTATGAACTTTAAAATCTCACAAGAGGGCCGAGCTGACAGCAGCACGTGATGCTACATGTGCTGGTCCCGACTCCAGCTGGAAACAGGCACGGGAGCAGCTCTGCACCCTCCAGCACACTGGGGGAAAGGAGAACGCCAGGAAGCACAGCGAGAGCCAGTGGATAATTATCGTTTTAGGATCTGCAGACAACAGAGTGCAAACACCAGGAAAGATGCGTTACAGCCATAATTATACAGCCTGGTCCCAAGCAAGCGCATGTCTACAGGAGCAGCTGTAAGAGCAGATGGAAGAGAAAGTCGCAAATGCCGTTTGTACAGTGCCGTGGCCCTGCCTGCACCCCTGCCTGCACCCCTGCCTGCACCCCTGCCTGCAACCCAGCATCACCTCCCAGCCACCTCGGTGGCTCTGATCGGCCACTGATCCAATGCCCAAATCCTCTTTCCTTCAAGCAAAAGAAAGTTGAGGGTTAACACTTTCATTAATTCCCCCCCACAACCTCCAGAGACAGTAACTGCCCGTTGACATCGGCTTTGCTGGCAGCCGGCATCAGGCTCCTGGGTGACCCGGGCAAAGGGCCAGAAGCGACCTGCTTTGCTCACCTCCCTGCACTCCGCCTGGTTTGCAATGCTCCCTCGTACCCCAGCGTGTTCCTCACCCCATTATTCCCCAGATGCATTTGCGGCTTTTCCATCAAAACAAGCAATAACGCAGAGATCGCATACGGAGAGAAAGGATGAAACACTCACAAAGGAAGCAAGAGGAAACCAAGAATCCCCTCCTTGGTGGAGGGGAGGAAAAAAGAAGGGGACAGTGTAGGAGAGTCCCACAGGGGAAGTCTCCGGGGGTTATTAACATGGAGTTAGTTAAACAAGGCAAATTGCGCAGGTCAGCTCTGACCTCCTGGCAGGTTCGGTTCCCGAGGCTGCTGGGAGCAGCGCAGTGGGGTATGGTGGGCTGTGATCTCTGCGACTGCGGGGGCTTCACATGCCAACGAAACCCTGTACTTCAGCTCTGCTGCGGGATCTGCTTCTATCGACGCTTATTCTGGGAGCAACCAACTGCCTGGCATTTCCGTGTGAGTGGGTGTACAGGCTACGGCAGTAGGGCTGTAGGAAAGGTTGGGGGCAGCCATCATTTGAAAAAAAAGCAAAGGCACAGAAATAGGAATGGGACAAAATATGCCGGGCATATGTGGGCATTAACCCACCCTGATGTCTCCCGGTGAAATGAACCCATGGCTTGTTGTCTATCCAGCAGAAGGGTGCTTTGCACACAGAATCACAGAATGGTGGGGGTTGGAAGGGACCTCTGGAGATCATCTAGTCCAACCCCCCTGCCAGAGCAGGGTCACCTACAACAGATTGCACAGGATGGCGTCCAGGCGGGTTTGGAATGTCTCCAGAGTGGGAGACTCCACCACCTCTCTGGACAGCCTGTGCCAGTGCTCCACTACCCTCAAAGTAAAGAAGTTCCTTCTCATGTTAAGATGGAACTTTCTGTGTTCAAGTTTGTGCCCGTTACCCCTTGTCCTCGTCCACACCAAGCATTCATGCAGCTAACGGCTCATGCCACTGCTTGAATCACTGCAGGATTTGGGTGGGAAGGGACCTCTGGGTGCCAAATGTCTAACCCACCGCTCCAAGCAGGGTCAGTTGGGGAGGGGAAGGACCAGGCCAACCAATTCCTCCTGCCGGACCTCATAGACCCACACTCTCCCCTGGGAGCCAACGGGGCAACTGCATGTCAGCAGCATCTTGCCAAATTTGGGCTTAGGAGATGCAAAAGCCAGACTGTGTTTACCTGAGACCATGGACTTTGTTACAAGAGCCCCGGACAACACTCCTGTTTATATCAGCACCAAGCTGGATTTCAGCACAGCATTTGCCAGGCTGCCCTGCGGGAAACGGTTCGTTAAGCGGGGAAAGCGGGATTGTACAAGAGCAGAGAGAAAGGTAAGGAGCTGTTGGTGGGGAGACGTACCAGGCAGCGTGAACAGAAGCGATGCCAGGCTGGAGGGGAGCTATGGAAGACTGCTCTTTGCAGACCCCAATAAGCGACAGTGTCGGTCACAGGCTCGCATCCACACAACATAAGTGATGTATTTGTTTTACCAGCAAGGAAGCAGCGTGCCTGTTTTCTAGCAAGAAGCCCACAGAGGGGACAGCCCGAGGGAGCAGGACATCTCTGCCCGGACACGGGCTGAAGACATGATGCACCTGGAGCACACACACTGACCCAGTGTGATCCTGGGGTAATAAAGTGTCACCACTGGCGGCGCAGGTGCATTGGGTGGATTTACCAGCACAGAGCTCTGATGCAATACTGCAGCCTGTCCCCAGGGCAGAGCACAACTCCTGCACGACAGAGGCTTTGCAGGGCAGAACCTGCGTTCTCCAGCTCGCTGCTGAAGCCCGTGAATGCGCACGTGATGCATGACAAGAGCAAAAGAGAAATGAGGCAGAGATTGAGAGTGGCACCATTTCACACATGCCCGGCAGTGGAGAGGATGGTTGTTAAGAGGCAGAAGGCAGGAAGGATCACAGCCTCGCGCCGTGACACGCAGCATCAGCCAGAAGATGGATGTGATGTTCCCCTTCCATTTGAATCGAAGGGTTGCAGGCACCGAGCCCCACCAAAGGGGCTGTAAATATCATCTAACGAGGGCTGGACATGGGTGTTCTAGCACCATGGAAATAAGCTTTCCAGCAAGGAGAGATCATCCTTAACAACAGGCAAATGCAGGGAGGCGATGACAGATGTTTTCATTTGGGACTGGAGAGACATCAGCGACGCTTGTGCTGGATAAATCACCTTCAGACTTTGCTAACACAAGAGCCTGGAAATGGAGAACATCAGCTGCAAACTCAGCCAGGCAGCTCCCACAGCAGCCGAGTGGAGGATGGCCTTTCCCAGCTCCAGGCATCCTGACAGCTCATGTTCACACAGATCAGCCCCAGGTCAAGGGGCTCAAGACAGCACAGAAGAGCCATGCCAACCCTAGGGAGCCCCAGATCCACCTGCACACCCCAGTCCTGGAGGCAGCGGGGGATTACAGTGGTGTGCAGAAGCGTGTTTCTGCTTTGTTCCAAAACACACATGCACGAAGTGAAAACAGACCCAGATGTAACTGATGAAACGACATTCGCTTGAGCCAGAAACAGGAGATGTGGGAGGGTAAAACACCCCGTCTGGTCTCTGAGATGCAACCACCAAGCCTCACTTCTCTGGGTGGCCTCACTGAACCCAGCTCAGTGAACGTCTCTGGCTACAGAAGTGACACCTATGAGCAGGACATCCCCCTGTCCCCAGCCTGCCGCACACCGGCTTCCTCACTGCTGCCTCTGAGCTCACGGCTGGATGGGACAAGCCATCTGCCACCCCTCTTCTCCCAGACTGAGGCACACGAGTTGTGCCACACCGTGAGAGAAGAGGGGAGGACTCAAGCGTGGAGCTGCAGGGCCCAGCAACAACCCTGCGCTGCCCACGGAGCCAGCATCATCCTTCGCAAGCATAGCACAGCCGGAGACGTACCTGAAAAGCCCAGGTCCAGCAGGACGGCCCGTTTGCGGTCCTTCACGCTGCTGATCTGCTGGAAGTAGAGGTCCACGACAAAGAAGAAGATACAGCCAAAGAAGGCAATGACGCCAACGGCGATGCCGTAGCTGCAGGCACTCTCATTCTCATTGAAGATGCAGAGCAGCTCGGGGCTGTCCTTGTTCACGTAGCACTCGTTCACGATGGAGCCAAACACCACGATGGAGAAGATCTGCAGAAGGAAGGAGAAAACACAACTTGCTGCTGTTTACATTTAACTCTGTTTTCCAACAGCAACGTAATTGGATTCAATCCTGTCTTTGACTCCATGGCAACATGGCATTTGTCAGACAGATCCCGACTCTTGCCTGGTTGGTGGCCCCAAGCAAAGGGCTGGTGGATGGTACCTAGGTCCTCCTTTGCTGTGAGCCTGTCTGCCTTTCAGTGGCTTGGTTTGCAGAGTATTTTAAGAGATGTTGTTGTCCAGCCAGGCTACAGAGGGAAAAAATAAATAGATGGGCCAGGTCTCTGCACAGACTTTCTGCTCGTGTTGTTTTCCGCTGTCAGGCTGTGCTCGATAAACCCCCTTGTGTCACTGCGGAGCGGGGAGAAATGAAGTTACAGAGGATAACTGAGCTGCTGAGCAGGCTGACCTGGGGGAGGACTGGATGTGCGGTGGAGGGGGGACGGGACACGGCAGCGTGGGGAGGTGGGGAGCAGCTCACCTGGGCACCGCAGGGCAGGGGGAGAGGCTGCCCGGTGACCGACAGTGTAATTTTTCGCCTGGCTTAGCAGGGGTTGAAGGATGCAGTGCCTGCATCCGTTATCCAGTGACCCGGTTTCAGCCCTGCGAGGGACAAAAGGGCAGGGGGGGTGCCGGCAGCTGCTCTGGTCCCACCGCTGGGACCCGAGGGTGTTTCACATCCCTCCAGGCAGGGAAGGAGCTGGATGGCAGCACACAGCCAGCTGCCTAAATTAATACCATTCAAGATGCCGCATGCTACAGTAATTCCGTTATCCCTTCGACACCAGAGGCAGCAAGCAGAAGCCGCGGGACCAGCTGCATTACAATTCACTCTGGAACCTGCTCCGTTCGAGCCTGGAAAGTGCAGCACCGCCGTTTGGGTTTCCAGGCTGTGAGCAGGGAGGGAAGCAAGGTGTGCAGATGCCCCTCCATCAAGCTGCGAACCTCTGATCTTGTCCCTCGCTGCCAGCACCAGCTCCCCGCATCCCTGCACGCCTCCCAGCCCCGCCGGCTCGCAGGACACAGCTGGAGGCCACGTATGCAGGCAGAGAGATAAGAGGCTTCTCCAGCACACCCCGGCGTGCGGTGGCTGCCCGGGAACAGCTGGGGTCTTGGGGAGTGATGCAGCTCCCGCTCTGGACTCCCCTGCTACATCTTCTGCAGGAACAGCACGACATGGAGTGCACGAGACCGAAACAGGCGACAGACAAGAGGCAGCAGCCCAAGAGCCACATGATAAATTGCAGCCGGTGGCAAAGTCACCTGCGTCTCACCCCCAGAGCTGATGCCCGGCCGTGGGCCACCTCCTACAGCCCCACGCCCCCCGAAGCGCAGCGTTAGCAGAGCTGGGTGAAACGGAGCAGAAGCCACCATGAAGAACCATTCAGAAAGCTCTCACCGCTCTTTAACTTAACATTGTGATATATATTTTCTCCTATACACTGATGAAATACCTCGCTCATGCCTGCCCTGAAGGATTTCATCCAGATTTCTCTCCTCCAAACTCCTTCCAGCGCTGAGGTGAAGCTGTGCCACTGCTTCTGTCTGAAGCCACTTACAAATGCAAGTGTCCCATTAGCAAACATGCCTTAGACAGCGTCCACTAACTCTCCCCCAAGTTGGAGGGGACAACAAAGAAATGGATCTGCAAGGGACTGAATTACTAAAATGTGAAGGATTGGTGAAGGCTATTTTCTTTTTTCTCTGTAGCGTGTCATCTGAAATAAACGATGAGCAGAGAGAGCCTCTGGAGTATGTCTCACCTCAGGTGTGTAGGAGCTCCTGCAAGCAGCTGCCCCAGCACCCCAAGCCTGGGACTTTGCCACCAGCTTCTCATGCTGGTATCTGCAAGCACGTGATGGATGAGCAGGTTGCACCATGCTCACTCCTACCTCCAGAAACCCACCAGCAGGACAACTGAGAGCGGGGCTCATCTTTAAACTGTTCTAGCCAGGAGCTCTGTTAGTGACAGCAGACTCCTATTGCTTCTAGCACTCAAATTTCAGGCCAGCACTGAGCTGGCCTGTGTCGGGTGGTGGAGATGCTCTGAAACCCGCTTGCTAATTTAGCTGGCATCCCTGAGTGACCCAAAGATGTGCAGGAGGTCCCACCGCGAGGCAAGGAGGGCAGAGCTCGCTCCCAACACCCAGTGCTGCCGAAGGCGGTGGCTGAAGAGTGTGGCTGTTCTGCAAAATCCCCCAGGGATTCATCTGCACGTCCCGGCAGCCGCTCTTTGGGGGTCTTGCCATCAAAACACCTCATGTACCTCCCATCGCTGCTCTAGACCCCCACCAGCTCTCTGCTGGCCCATTCTCTCCATGGCCTGCTTAGCTGAGGGGATCAGCATCTCCACCCTGGCAGAGGTGAGCACGTGTCCCTGTCTATGTGACGGGCAGCAGGAGTGGGTTTCTGCCCCAGAAACATGCTCCTCAGCCCCAGGAATTAGCCTGTTCTTGAATGACACCCTCCTAGAAACATGGGTTTCCAAATGTGCACCTGCAAAATTCAGGTACAACCTTTGGTTTCCCTGGGAGCATTAACAGGGGATAGAAAGTACGTATGTCCCACAGACCTCTCCACGGCTGGCACAGGGAGATAATCAGACCTTCCTCCTCTTCAAGTTTAACCACTGCCCGGGGTGCTGCCCCCATCCATCCCCGGCTCTTCCCAGCTCTGGGCACCACCCGAGTCACCCACTTGCACTTGCACCCTCTTCCCCGCGCGCGCTGCACCGACTGGCGTGCTCGGCTGTCACCGCGACGGGCGCATCATCATCATCATGCAAGGAACAAGAGGGTTGCGTTGTAAGAAAGAAACAACAACAAACAGTAATAATAATTTTCCCAGTGCTTTGGCAGCAGCTGTAATATCAGCGGTTGTAAAAATCTGTTCATAAATAATGCAAAATAGTTATTTACCATCAGAAATAGCAGCAGCATTTATAAAACAGGCCCTGGAAGAAATAATGTGATTCTGGAAAACATGAATAATTGAGAACCTCTGATTCCACAGGATTATTTCTCTGGCAGGCCAGTGAACTTGTACGCAGCTTCTCCGATAAGTGTTTTACTTAGTCCTCCCAGGATTAACAACCCGGACTACTTCTCTATGCTTTCGGGTGCCAGTTTCAGTGGGTGAGGGAGGGCTCCCATAAATATGATTAAGGACGTTACAGGACGGGATGTCTGGCTGCCCGCACGCAGGTTTGCACACCTGGGACCATCGACGAGGATGCCCAGGCAGCTCTTCTGGGATGGAGATGGAAAGAAGAGACATTTCTCTGCTTAACTTCGAACTCCAGAGGGTTTTGCAAAGCAAAGCATCTTTCTTGCTGCCGGACGACCCGTGCAGCTCACCCCGCAGGACCCCCTCAGCCGGATGCTGCCCGCAGCGCTTTGATGCAGGCAACACAGGACATGCGGCATCTTCTCAGGAGGCCGAAACAGTAAGGAATTGCGAGCACACGCGCTTGATAGACGCGCTCAAAACATCAGCGCTGGCTGAAATGCTCCTGTCAAAACATGCTTTTCAGTGAAAACAAGTCTTTCCATGGGTTTTCTCCCCCCGCCCTCCCACTGTGATTGAAAGTTTATCGTTTTTCTTAAAAAAAAAAAAATGGTGCTGCTAAAAGACTTTAATGAGAATAGATTTGGTGTTGTCTTTCTAAGTATAGGTGAAGAAAAATTTTGTTGAGAAATTGTGGGGAGACGGGGGAAAATAAAACCCGTATGATTTTTTTCAAGTTCACGCAAAACAAGTGCCATTTTCCACTGACTTCTGCAAACCGCACTTGCTCAAACCCACAACCAGTTCATCAGAGACTTGAAAGTGAAAATACAAGGTCAGATTTTCCACTGTGAGTGAGATTTCACGGGTCTGAGCAAGGATGCAGGAATCCTGCTCTCCGGAGGTGCTCCTCAGACTCCCACCTCCTCCTGCCTATCAGGTCAGTCCCCAAAATCGCAGTCCCCGTGGTCATGCAGGGCAGTGACAGCACTCGGGACCAAGTGCCAAGGTCACTGGGACACACAGCACAGGGTCATCTGCTGCGCAAGACACCATGTCCCAAGGCCATCCACCCTTCTAAGGAGGCTTTTCCATATCTCATGGGCTTTGCAAAGCAACCTCAGCATCCACAGCACACTCCATTTTCCAGCTGAACAACCCAACACAACACACAACCAATTTTGCTCTTGTTGGGTGAACCAGTGCAAGACCCAGTAAGAAAAACAGATTTCCTCCAGCCACCCCAGTATGAAATGGCATCCCGCCTGCCAAAGCTGTTACATCAATGTACTTGCAGCTCGGGGGTCTTGTGGCCACCAGCCTGGTGCGCGGGTTGCTCAGCTCTGCCTCTCCTCGGTGTCAGAGAGCGGCTGGGAGCCCGCGGCACACGGCTCCGGCAGCTCTGGTGGCACAGAAGACCATTAGTGCTCCTCTCTGCGTTCAGCTGCTGGGAGGGATGGGAAGGAGGAAAGCTGTCTTCTCCCATCCCTTCCATTAAGACTTGCACTTTAGGCACACAAAGGAGCTCCTGTGCCTCGGTCACACCAAGGTAGGGGGGACAACGCCAAGCAGGGAGATGCGCGAAGGGCTCGGACCCACCATGACGCAGATCAGCTGCTCGTGCAACTGCAATGGGAGCGCACATTACACCAAAACCAGCGAGAAGCCGGGGACCCGGCTTCTTAAAGAAAGCCAGCTGCCCAGTTCCCCCAGTTTAAAGCTTGCTTCTGAGCACAAGGGGACACCTCGCCAGGCCAGCAAGCACTTCTGTAACACAGGGGAAAGCGACAGCGATCGGTGACGGGGTCTGGGTACGCCAGCCACGACGGACTCTGGAAAACGGCTGGTGCAAAGCCAAAACCAGAGGGGTTTTGAGTATCACCCTAAAAACCTGGTGGAGCACCCTAAGGACGGTGCTTCCCTGAGGCTGGAGGCTGTGGCTGGGCAGGACCCTGCAGCTCCGAGGCTGCCAGTGGTACCCAAAGTGCTGGAGACCCAGAGGCACATCTCGCCTGCTTTCCATGCTCGCTACCCACCTCCCGTTTTCCCCACTCACCATATTTTAGGCAAGACCCTTTGCCTCTTTTGCCCTCTCTGGCAATGGCTGTTAAGTGCAGGGGACCATGCCTGGTGCCGGTGGATGCCCCGGATGGGGCTGTGCTGGAGGGACAGGGAGGTGACGGCGCACGGCAAGCAGGCTGCTGGCAGCACGGACACACAGGCAGCAGGAGCCCAAGTGAAATCTCATTCTTTTCCCCCAAAAAAGGGAAGGGGAGAGGCAGGTTCCTTGCTCAGCAGTGTCCAGGCACTCATGCCCAAGCTGCTGGACCCACAGCCACTGCCAGACCCCCACAGGAGCCCAGGGTGCCGGGGACACCCATATGCTCCACGATGGAGACACCATTTTAGGTGCGGCTGCCTTCTCTGCACCAGATTTTTACCATCTGGAAGAAGGTGGCTGGCCAGGCTGCCTGGCTCCGTTCTGTAATTATACTTTGCAGATCCATGTTCCCTCCCGGGGCTCAAGCCGGCTGGACCCCAGGACAAGCACATTTTTCATCCACGTTGCTTTTAGCCTTCTGGAGCCCGGGCACCTAAAATGTGCTTCAGGAGACCTTGCGGTCTGAGCACAGCCATCGCAAGGCAAACAAAGAGCAAATAACGTAAGAGAGCACAAGCTGAAAGCTTCAGTGTGTGAACTGTCAGCCATTTTAAGGTGAGATGTTTCCACTGCTGATGCACTATACTTTGATTTGGGACCTATAAAAAACATTACCAGAAGGTGTGGGGTTGTAGGAGACTGCAAAACCTTGCTTTGATTACACACGCAAGCAACCATTAACGTCAACATCAAGAAAATTTAATGCATGAAGACAAATAATCCACCGCTAATTTGCTCTGCTGTAGCTCACAGTCAACAGTGTCGGACACAAACTGCATGTACAGAGAGCCGGT
The DNA here is from genome assembly GCF_000708025.1 of Charadrius vociferus. Classification (NCBI taxonomy): domain Eukaryota; kingdom Metazoa; phylum Chordata; class Aves; order Charadriiformes; family Charadriidae; genus Charadrius; species Charadrius vociferus. The sequence continues at coordinate 319,793 of NW_009646404.1, read as the reverse complement.
ACTGACGTCTGGGTCATCCTTCGCCATTCCACCGCGAGCATCAGTGAGACAGATGCCGCCCCGCTCAGCACCCTCCTCTCCTCGCACCACCACCCAGCAAAGGAAGGATGGACTAGCAGACGATAAGGGAAAACAATTAAGGTCTAATCAGCACAGGCCAAATCCTGCCTAGCACTGAGCGTCTTTGTAAGCCTCCGTTAAGCCCTTGCCTTGAGTCGCATACGTACCTCGTGCAGATACTCCGCTCGGGGATGAGTTAGACCCTTGGCAGAGGGCCAGCCTCCTTCAACACCCACCAAGCTCAAATTCTGGGGGAATCGGGTCCTGTGTCCCTCTCCAGTTTATCTTTACAGTTGTCAGTCACGGGGAAGTTTCCAGCACAGATCTGCATAATTTATTGGAGGGTGTGAAGACTAAAGAACTACTTTAAGCACTGCCAGATCTCCCACAAGGGCTATGGAGACAACCACAAAGGAAAGACCTGACGCAGTTTCTGGCACGGAACGAGGTGGTATGATGCTGGCCGTAATAGGTTTATGGACATGTCTACCGGGCTAATCAGCTTGGGAAGGATGCATATTGATGACCACATGACCGATTTTTACTGAATTACTTTTTCTGATGTGGCAAGAGATGCTGGCTGAAACACAGCGCCCATTCAAAGTTCCTAATCTAGTAACGCAATCTGAGCACATGGAAAGCCAGCAGCGTTTTCAACCAGTGATGACAGGAAAATGATAACGTAGCAGCATTTTAAGCTCAGATGCAGTGAAATTTCTGTATAATTCTATTACCAAAAATGTTAAATTTAAGTTCTGCCTTTAATCTACAGCCCACAGAAAGAGAGAATTAAGACGGAAATCTGGTGACCCTACTGAAAAGCAGCCAAGACCAGACAAACTCCAGAGCCGCTAAGATCACGCTAATGATTCTTAGCATCGCCGCGGGCTTCTTAAGTGCCAGACCCGCCTTGCAGCTCTCCTCTAAGAGCCCCAAATGCTCAAGAGTCAGTGAAACCCCTGAAGACTGTGGGAGCTATTTGGAGCTTAGAGCACCGGGGCTCCCACCCCGTATTTCTCGTTGATGTCTCCTGGGGTGAGCTCGGTGCTTGGTACACCAAGGAGCCTCCTCCATCTGCATCTGCAGGACGCTCAGAGCGGGCAAGGTCTGCTCCAGAGAGGGACCTTTCCAGGCTCCAACTCCAACCCTCTACAAGAGCTGTGTGTCACAGCCCTGCAAACCCAAACGTACACCCCACAGCACCTCAAACCAGCACTCCTGCAACTTCACCCAGGGTGTGAAACTCCTCAGAAGTGCTCTGTCCTGAGGGTGCAGGGTAGTGACAATCCTGCAGCCATAGCCATCTTCACTTGCTGTGGGGCTTTTCTGCTCCCGAGCTTGATTTTTCTAATAAAAATAAACACACCTTTTACTGCGAGCACAAATACTGCCCTTTCCATCCCTCTAGAGAAACAGAAACCTGGACCAGGCAGGAAAGGGCATGCTCCCTCCCTCCAAGAACCACCACCTACTCCTGGTACATCAAACCACCACCCAGCACATCCCTTACCAAAGTCACAACCCAGCGAAGCGCGTCTGCCTTGCTGAAAGACAATGGTCTGCTGCTGTATTACGGGCTAAGACCAATATCCGTGCAAAGCCGAGCACATAAACACTTTGCTGGATCTGAGCCGAAGTAACCTTTGGTCATAAAAGTTCCCTACCGCATCTCCAAGGCTACAGGGACTGCCACTTTGCTGCCATGCCTCTGCCAAGTAATCAGATTTGGCTGCCCTAGTCCAGTCCCTTAATAAAGGTTTTTGCTCTTAAAAGCATAAGATTATCGCAAGGAGAACACAAACAAAATACTGGGACTAATGCGATAAAATACTGCACAGGGGAAGCTCTCTCCGGTGATCCACGTGAGGAACTACAAACTCATTCAACTTCAAGAAAGAAGAGATAACGGCAGCAGATAGGGTCAGGCAGCTGCCCACATGTCGGCTGCAGGCAAGGCTGTCAGGCTGTGCAAGTCATGCAGGCAACAGGGAGAGTCACTGGAGCAAGAAACAACCATTTTAAAGAAAATACATCAGTATTCCTCAATATTGTAGTAAAATAGGGACCTGATCGCCTGCTGAGCTCCACGGAGGCAGAGGGAACGGCCGGGCGGGTGGAGGGAGGCGAGGGCGACTCAACCCTTCCCAGCAGGCTGCACCGCTCCCGCGCTTTTCCTGATGCTCTTACTGAAATTCAGGGGAATTACCGAAAATATTTTCCAGAGTTGCTTTTAAAAGTCAAACCTAAATGGATGTTAAATGAACAATGCCCCTGCAAAGCTGCGTGGCCACTTGAAAGTCCAGCTGGTGCCGGCAGTCACAGAGAAAGGAACTCATGATGCTGCGGGCATCCTTCGTGAATACCGAGTTTGTTTTGCTGTGCAAAAAATGTCTCAAAAGGAAACCACAAGAGTGATCACATCTTCATCTGACAAACTGCTTCAGACGAAGGGGGAAGAGATGAATGAGGAACTGTTAAATGGTTCTTTCCAGCTTTTGATTTTACAGCTCAAGCCAGGAGTGTTTTTTTCCCTTCAGATACTCAGAATTACTATATCTGTCAGGTAGAGGTTGCTGTGTGAGATAGAATCAGGAATCCCCTTTTGCCACCAGTTACATTTGGGGATTTCTACACTGAAGTCACCATTCACCCTTAGATGTCTGCCAGCACACAGCCGGAGCCCACAGCCCCAAAGCAACCACCGGAGTCAGAAAACAGAGCTGGACGCCCCTTTGGTGGTAGCTCATCGTGAAACCCCAGTGATGGCCTGATCGGCACCGGCAATGGTTCTCCATCACCCATACTCCCACCCAAACCAGCACATCTCAGGCAGCTCCCTCCTTTTCTCACTGAAGGAACGTAACATCGTACACGCAGCAAGGGTCACATCTCCCAAGTTCGATCCAACTGCACAGGTTAAACACGTTTAAAAAGATGCAAAACCAAAGCACAGGAAGGAAAACCACATGAAGAAAACCCACCCCGACACCTAAACTCAGTCAACCTCAAAGCCTCAGTCCAGAGCTTTCTGAATAACCATCCACGGCCGTGACGTGCAGGCACAGGCAGCTCAGCTCCCCCGTGACAGCCAGCAGGAAAGCCCGGGAAGGTTTCTGTTCGCTTTGTGAATCAGGGAGCATCATGGTGGGGTGTCGGTCCATGCCGCCTACCTAGCCGCCAGCACGGTGCGATAGGGAGCAGACGCCACGTCCCACAGCACTGCCGCACTCTCACGGGGCAGCAATTATGGGTGTCAGGGCAGAACAGAAAGGCAGCAGGGACCTTGCAGGAAAAGCCTTTTGGCTGCCTCCTCCATCCAAGCTCCCCATCTTGACATGGGTCCTGTCTTGCAAGAGCAGCAGAGCAACTGCTCAGAAGGAGCCCGGGCACGCTTCATTTTACAACACCTGCAAGAAATAGCGATGGCCACGCAGGCAGGTGGGAAGGAAACCTCCACTCATACCTTTCACCCAACTAAGGTCCCTGCTCGCACTGGAGAGAAGCCATAAATGCTGAACGGGTTAAAGACACAGGTAACCAGACTGCAACAGCCGAGCGAAGGTCAGCCGGGGCTCTGAACCCCTAAGCTGGAGCAGAGATGGAGAAGGGGCCCCGACAGATCTGCCAGCAAATATGAGACCTGGGAAGAGTGGTCCAAAGGGCTTTTAAGGTGAGCTTCCACAGCCTGATCCACAGCCCACCGAAAACTGCAAAAACTGCAAAAACATCCCTTTGAGCTCAGTGGGCTTTGAAACTGACTTTTAATACTACAAACGTTTACGCTTGGGACAATTCTGTGCCTATCCCACATTTGTCCATGTCAGCGGGTCCCTTCACTTGTTCACAGTTAAGGTGATGCGTTTCTGTAGTTGTAAGCACTACGTTTTCACAGATTCCTTGTGAATGCAGAACCATGAAACGAGTGACTTTGCCATCGAATAAACCAGTCAGCAAATACGGGCATGACTATTTTCTAATCTGGAATTTTTATTTTATGTCCAGAATCCATATTCTTTTCCTGCTTCCCAGCAGCCTCCAATCCCCTTCTCTACAACAAGGATGGTGAGGTCTCTGGGTGCGTGGTGGCAGATATATTTTATGAGGTGCCTAACTCATTATCAGTGGGTCAACTAACAGTTTGTCTAACCACGCCAAAACCACCACCATTGCCAACAGTTTGCCACTGCCGCTCCAGAAGGATACAGGTGGATCTAGACCAAGTTTTCTGGACTAAGGCAATGCTTCTAGGAAACGACTGCTGCCAGGTGCCCAAACCCTACCCAAAACACCCCATCCACCCCACGCTAGATGCTCCAGATCCATACCTGACCCCCCATTCTTCTCCAGTAGTGGAGTTGGGGGCTTTCTCAAAGCCCTGGAAAGTAGGTTGACTCCCACCCAGCAAAACACTTAAGCGTGTGGTTTAACTTTAAGCACGTGATTGCAGCTGGAATTGTTCATGTGCCTAAAGATAAGCACACGCTCCCATGTTGTGCCGCACAGGGCCTCGGCCGGGGCACCCCATCCCGGAGAGCCCCACAAACGCACCCACCGTGCCGGCTGGCAGGAGGGCGGCCAGGGGGGCAGCACCTTCTCATCACACCTTGCCTTCACTCACTGCCCGCATTTGGCACTGCTGAAGGTGACACAGAGCCAGCATGGGTGGCCGAGGGCCTCCACGCACAACAGAGGCACGACATCAGCCAGGACGAGCCCCCCAGGCCCGGCTCTTCTCGCCCACAGCCTCCAGCCAAGCACCGGAGCCAGGGGCCGGCCGCGGTGACAGCCAGGCAGACCTTCCCCACGGTGGGTTTTTAAGAAGGGCCAGTCATTGCTGACCTCCTGGAGCCAGATCTTAGCAGGTAAAAGCCAGGCTGGAGGGGAGGTGAATCCGTGGCTGTCCTCACCCCTCGGGCAGCCCGGGCGCCACGGCCCCAGCGAGCATCACTGCGCAGCTTCCCGTGCCGCTTACTGAGGGACCACCGGCGAGCGAAGCCTTCCCGGAGCGGCTGCACAGCACATCCCACCTCCCGCTCTCCGCTCCGCGACAGGAACCCCCGTACATGGGAAAAAAAAATATGACAGCTTTTAAAAGACCTGGGGGAGCTGGGCAGGGTCGGCTCTCGGATTTCTCGTTCCACCCGCGGAGCGTGGAAGGAAGTAAAATGTCCTCTGCCTCCTGATTTACACCCCATCCCCTCGCCCTTTGCTCAGGCACTAGGGCTGGTAAGAGGCAGCGGCACACCCACCCCACCGCACTTTGCCCCAAGGAATCTCCCGGCGAACAGCCACGGGAAACGGCAATCCCCGCCGCCCCGGCCAGCTCCCCGCCGCACGGCCGACCACCCCCCGCCACGGCCGCGGAGCCCCCGCAC
>NW_009646404.1:299110-313863 GCF_000708025.1 Charadrius vociferus | reverse complement strand
GCACGGTCACTGTGCCATGGCGGGGGACAGTGTGCTGTGGCTGGGGACACCACGTTATGGCCATGGTCACTGTACTACAGCTGAGGACACCACGCTATGGGCACCGTCACCATGCTATGGCTGGGGGCAGCGGGCCGTGGTTGGGGACACCACGCTATGGCCGTGGCCACCGTGCTACAGCCAGGGTCACCATGCCATAAGCACGGTCACTGTGCTACAGCCGGGGACACCACGCTATGGGCACCGTCACCATGCTATGGCTGGGGACCGCGGGCCGCGGTTGGGGACACCACGCTAGGGCCGTGGCCACCGTGCTACAGCCAGGGACACCATGCTGCAGCCAGGGTCACCACGCTATGGGCACCGTCACCATGCTATGGCTGGGGACCGCGGGCCGCGGTTGGGGACACCACGCTAGGGCCGTGGCCACCGTGCTACAGCCAGGGACACCATGCTGCAGCCAGGGTCACCACGCTATGGGCACCGTCACCATGCTATGGCTGGGGACCGCGGGCCGCGGTTGGGGACACCACGCTAGGGCCGTGGCCACCGTGCTACAGCCAGGGACACCATGCTGCAGCCAGGGTCACCACGCTATAGGCACGGTCACTGTGCCATGGCTGGGGACAGTGTGCTGTGGCTGGGGACACCACGCTATGGCCATGGTCACTGTACTACAGCTGAGGACACCGTGCTATAGGCACGGTCACCATGCTATGGCTGGAGACAGCATGCTGTGGTTGGGGACACCATGCTATGGCCGTGGCCACCGTGCTACAGCCAGGGTCACCACGCTATAGGCACGGTCACTGTGCCATGGCTGGGGACAGTGTGCTGTGGCTGGGGACACCACGCTATGGCCATGGTCACTGTACTACAGCTGAGGACACCGTGCTATAGGCACGGTCACCATGCTATGGCTGGAGACAGCATGCTGTGGTTGGGGACACCATGCTATGGCCATGGTCAGCATAATACAGCTGGAGACACCATGCTGCAGCCAAGGTCACCATGCTAGAGGCACAATCACCGTGCTACGGCTGGGGACAGCGTGTTGTGGATGGGGGACACCACACTATGGCCAGGATGCCTTGCCACAGCCAGGGTCACCACGCTATTCCAAGGATCATTGTGCTACAGCCACAGTCACCACGCTGTTTCTGGGCACAGCATGCTACGGCCAGGGGTAGGGTGCTGCTGCAAGGTCACCGCACTATGTCAGCATCACCGTGCAATGGCGAGGGCTACCTGTGCTATGGCCAGGGCACCCCTTGCGGCCGTAAGTACCCGTGCTGTTGGCAGGAGGGAGATGCTCTAGAGCGCAGGGAGGTCACCACACTGCTCAGCTCACCTCAGACGCACACCTTGCTGCCCCTCAAATAAACACCCTTTCTCCACCCAGCCCCGCTGGTGTCAGGGACAGGCAGATGTAACAGCAGAAAGGGCTGCTGTCACCTCTGCTGGGGAGCGGGAGCGTCGGAGGCCCCCGCAGCAGGCAGCCTACGGCACGAGCGTGGTCCTCCGCCGGCAGCTCGCTCGGGGCCTTTGGCTGAGAGCAGCCTGTTAACATGGTGGAGGGAAGGGTTTGGTGGCTGCTGCAGAGCGAGGCACGTCGTTACGCACCCATTCGCTGGTGCAAGAAAAGGGCAGATTGAGGGGGCTAAAGCTCTTGCTTTCCTCGTGCAGGTAAGGAGGTGGCCAGAGCTGCCACAAGACAGGAAGAGGCTGAGTCCCTGTCCCTGCTCCCTCCCCAGGGACAGTAGGAAGGAGGAAAAAGAGAGGAACCTTGCGGAGGGAAACCCTCAATTACTGCAAAGGGAGTTCCCCCCCGTGGCTCCAGGACCATCTCCCGAGTTAGTTTTCATAGCACCGTGATGATGATCCCGGTTCCATAGATACCGATGCCATGACAACTCTGACATCATCTCTGCTTCGGACGGGAACTGCAGGGAAAGTCGCAGGGAGGAGTACGCATGCACTGCTGGCATGGAGCAGGTCTCCCCTTGGGGCTGGGGGGCTTCTCATGGCTCCACCACCAGCTCTCCTCTCAACCTGCTGTCCATACAGCTCCGTTTCCCCATGCAGGGTCCGGTGCCGCTGCCACAGGATCACACGGGGTACACGTGCAGCAGGCGTGTTAATCCCCTTACACACAAAACGCTGCAACGAAGCAAAGGATTCCCATGCGCTGGGCCCCGTCTCCAGCTCGCTTTGGCCTTTTGCAGCTTTGTTGGTCTGTTCTTTCTGGCAGGTGGAATGGGGATTTAACTGTTAAAGCTCATGATGATGCCATTCAGTTTTTCTCAATTACAGGTGAGTCATCATCTCTCCAGATCTATTTCTGACCTTCTAGAAAAGAGGAAAAAGGAAATAATGTGATACGATGCAGCATGTTTGTATTTTGCCTAACGTTCACAGTTTTTGACACATCAGCAGGGGTTGAAATACTGCAGCCAACAAAGGAAGGCTTATACATTGCAATCCAGAGAAGATTAAGTCAGGAGCCTGCAAAGGAATTTACCACTGTTTGTGGTAATACTTTGCTAAAAAAGATTAAGTTCAAAAATCTGACTACTTCTCAAATTTTCCCTGCTTAGTTGTTTAAATATAACTTTCATACTTTACCTTCCTAAATTTATATTTGAATCGCATGCTTTAATTCTTTAGGGGTGAGTGGGATGCAGGAAAAGCAGATTTCAGCCTTTCGTTCCCCAATGTCACCAGCTCAGTAGAAATCACATTTTACTATGTAAAAAAGAAATGGCTACAAGAAGAACGCCAGGTTGGTCCCTCCTGCTTTCTTCTGGCAGAGCGCGTCATGGGGCTGGCCAGGAATTGCACCCCACTGACAAGAACATCACCAGCTCATCCCTGAATTGCAGATTTAAGAACTAAAGACCATATTTACTTGAAGGACTTCCCACAGGTGAGATTTTTCAAACAGCTTCAGCAGTTTTGAAGCAGCTGTTCCAGTGTCCTCAAAAATCATTTTCATGCTTTGAGAACAAACCATCCTGTATCCATCAGCCCAGAGTTACACGGTGGGGCAAGAGCAGCCAAGGGTGGCCAGTGCCAGGGAGGCTCCCTTGGCCGGGTTGGGCTCAGCACACCCCGCACCTCACCCCGCGAGCGGGTGTCCCATACAGCCATTGCCACGCCATACAGCCCAGGTGGGTCTGTGCCATGTGAGCAGCTCGTCTACATCAAAGGTAGTGGACAGACCCTCAGAAAACCAACGGCATTTAGAAAGGGAATGTCTCTGGAGACGTTCAAAACCCACCTGTTACCCATGGTTACCCATCCTGTGCAACCCGCTCTAGGTGACCCTGCTCTGGCAGGGGGGTTGGACTAGATGATCTCCAGAGGTCCCTTCCTACCCCTACCATTCTGTGAAAGCCATGCGGTAGGATGTACGTACAGGAGAGCAGCGTGCTCCCGGGGCTACTGTGCAGGGAATCATCTAGACCTCTGGGGTCTGCTCTTGGTTTTCTGATGACATTAGGAAAGACACTTCAATTCTCCTTTCTAAAACGTCTTGCCCAGCTCATCTGTCCCAACTGGGACAGGCATATTTTAGAAAATGCAAAGCACAAGGGACCAAGATACTGCCTGAATCTTTTTGATGCTACCATAGAACAAATTGTAACCGTTTCCAGACAGAGAAATGGTTTATATGCTTCAGGGCATGACCGTGATGCATCAGGCAAGATCCCAACTGAAATCCCTGCTTCTAAACTTGTCCTCTTTCTTCGAGGTTCATCTCTCCAACTTCTGCTGTGTGCAGTATGTTTATACAATCATTTTTCACGTCGTGTTGTGCTAGCTTTTTTCCCCTGCTACAGCGCAGATAAAGCACAGTAGCTATCTCTAGCCTACACGCAAACTGTACTTCTGTTTCACTTCCTATTGCTGCAAACAAGCCAACAGATACACCGAGCCAGCCAATAACGGGAAAGGATATTGCAGCTCGAACATTTTCCCCATCTAAAGGGGGAAAAGAACAGCTTTTAGAAATGGCACTTTCCAGAGCATTTGTTCTGTTAGAACAAGTTCTGCCTGTATTCACCATTCCCCCCTGGATTTCAGTGATAGGGAGCAAACAGAGTGGCACGCAGACAAGTGCCTGAGATCCATCCGTGTTTTGATTTTACACGAGTTTAATTAAGGGTAGCGGAAGACAATGTGTTTGCCTCCTGCTTCTTGTAGTCACTCCAACTTCTTAATCTTTGTCTCCAACACAAGGAAGCGATCAGGTCTTTACCTAGGGATAAGCACATGGATATGACAACCTTGAGGAGACAAGATGTGGGGTGTTCTCCTTCTTCAAGGCCTGTTTGAGTCAGCCCTGCCCGCTCTGCTGAGGGCTGACTTCAGCTGCCTCTACAAAGCTCAGAGTGGCAGTGTTTTTCAAGGGCATATGGCTGAACATAACCAAGTTATGAAAGCTTACCGAGGTACCTGTTGTCAGCTGAAGGATCGTAAGCGATGCTAGGATTACTCTGTGAAGCAGAACACATTTGCAAAAATTTCCAAGCAGATGGCTGAGGTGAATGCACTCTGCTTCACAATCCCGGCGCTGAGATCACTGGGATGGGGACCTGCCCCATAGGAAGCCCAGTAACGGACAGGATGAGTTAATACAGTTTCTTTAGCAAGACTGACCATATTTTCTCTGTGGCAGAGGGTAGCGGTGAGATGTTCCTAATTTGGCAGGCAAAACGATCAGCCACACTTTCTACTTAACTTCTCTGCAATAAAATAGTGATGTGAAACTGCTCTGCTCTCAGAACAGCTTTGACAATGTATTTATAGTGAGGCTGCTTCGGCCGAGCAATCCAAATAAGCTGAAAGCAGGCTCTCTGCAGCACGTGGCCCGCGGGAGCCAGCCAGGCACCGGCCACCGTTTACAGCCCACCGACTTCAGCAGCTCCGCGAGGTCTGACACTGTCTTTTCCCCAGGCCCAGGCGGTAAAATGGCTTGCCCTTCGCATTCCCCAGCCAGCACGCGTGAAGTGGTACTTCGATATACATTCATTTACTTGTTACTCTGAAATGCTTTGCTTGACATTCATTAGTTCGGCTCATATTGCTTTCAGCCATTAGCCTCCAGAAAAACAGGAGAGTTGATGGAACTATTTGAGAGGTGCTTAGAAATTCATAGTGTCCAATAACAGAGGGAATGGACTTCCTGATTAGCAATACCTTAGCATCCTACCACTAGAAAGCTACTTAATGCCCTCCACCCTAAAAGACCCAAAAATATCTGGAAGATCATTTATTAGCTGGTTACTCATCCACTTCTGAAATGCAACCATTTCTTAGGTGGGATTCAGCAGTTACCATGCAAGTATAAATGCAAGATAAGTATGCTAGAAAAAATGCAGAAAACTTCACTAACTGAAATCACCAAGGGAACATTTGGATAGCAGAACTCAATTCATTGAGATAGCATTTGTTTTGAACGGAGGAGTTAATATCTCAGTACTTGCATAAAACCTAAACTGAACAAAAACCCCAGAGGGTTTCAAAATGCTTTCGAGTAGTGCAATTGCAGCCTTGGCGTCTCATCTAGTAAACTTACTGTTTGCTTCTTCTCAAAATATTTCATAGCACAAAAAGTTTGGGGGTTTTGGCAACCCAGTAATCTAATCTGATTCAGTCACTGGGCTGAACTCTGCTACACGAACGCGCACAACACCTTGGGAGGAGCTAGACGAAAGGGAAATAAGATCCCTAGCTGTTTTCCAAACTGACCTCCTCAGGACCACAACAGCAAGTCACATCATGTAGGGCCTGACCAACAAGTTGACTTCGGTGCTTGTCATCTGCTACCTGCTCGGTGCTACAGCTAAGCAGGCATGGTAATGCCAGCAGCGCTGACAGCTACAAGGACACACAGCAGCCTTCCGAGCAGCTCGAGCCATGCTCTGACATACAGAGCTTCTACGATCCTCATTTGAGCTCCAGCAAGCTTTGCTGCCAAAGAAGCTCTCCCGGCTCAGTCCTTTTGTTATTACCGTTTCTGTTCGCATTACACAACAAAGCAAGATCCACAGCGCAAGTTCTTGGGGAAATAAGGGCTACGATGTTTACGTAATGAACGTGGTATTTGTAGTGATATACTGAAAAAAAAGAAACAATTCGTTTCTTAACTGAGCATAGCAAATACTAAACAGGTCCTCAAATTCAAAAGAAAGATGTAACCTGACATAAAGGAGATTTGTGGGACAGATTGAGATGAGTAATTTTATTATAGCGAACAATCTCAGGCCCAGGACTGTGCAGTACAAGCACATTAAAACAGCCTCCCTGAAAGAGATTTGAATCTAAATAGGAAATACAGGCAAAGGCTGCTAAACCCACTATTTTTACCCCTACTATGCAGAAGGGGAAGTGTGGCTACAGAAGATGAAGTGACTTACCTGGAGCCTAGCAAGAAGCTCATGGCTAACTACGAACTGAATTTTGATCTCTTGAGTCTCCAACCACCTGCTCTAGCCATATAGACCTTGTCTGATACACCTTGCATATCCTTCACCCCACCTGAGAAGCGCGACATGAGGCACAGTCATGGAATCCACTTTTTTGCACTACTGGTAGCTTGGGCCAGATGTCAAGAATGGAAGAAACGGGGAAAGCCCAGCTTTGTCTGACCATGCTCAGCATTTGAAAGGAAAGTCCCCATCCAGCACCACCCTGTGCGGGGACTTGAGTTTAGAACTAAAGCTTGGTGTTCTGGCAAAAATGGAAGCTTTGAGGCACTGCACGAAATAGCTGCCTGGTGTCTGCTGTGGGAAAGACATTAATTTAACACACGGTTTTCCCGCTCACAGATCTGCTAATTCAAAGCAAGGCTCCCATCAAACTTTGTGGGATTTCTTCCTACCTTTTCCCATGCAGAAAGGCTGGGTTGCATCCCTGTATCTCAAAAGGAACAGCTTTGCCTAAGTCATGACTGTCTTGTGATCCTCCTTCCAAATCGTCTTTCTCCTCCATAAAGCATCCAGAGCCGATGACAACCACGCCAAGTAAGTTTGAACCCTTCTCTGACTAAAAATGATGCTTGTTTCATGACTGCTGTGTGCCGTTTCCCTTACCTGTGTCTGGTCTGCGCAAGAGCCCACACGTGTCTGCACACACACTAAGGAGATTGTGTGTGGCCCAACTGAGCTGTGCCAGCATGGACCAGCTCACCTTTAAGCAAGGCACACATCTGGCTCCTATCTGCTGTTGGCTCAGGCCACAGGAGGAAGGAAACAAGCCAAGGGATCTAACCCAACGCAGCCCTTGCCACCAAGAGGACCTCTGAAGGCTGGCCACAGCTGAAGGTGCTTTCCTACATGCAAGCAATGCCCTGTTACACGCACAGTGCTCTGTATAAGAAAGTGACTGTTAACAAAATTATCAGATAAAATTCATTCACCCTTTCCCATCTGTTAATGACCTGATAAAAAAAGCCAGAACTTATCCATATATGACCAGCTATGAGCTGAAGATCAGGTAGGAAACATGCTGGAAATAGCATCCGTTTTTTTATTATACTTCCAAGTGCAGATTTTAGCTGCAGGCTGAGAAATAACACATCCCTCATTTAGCTAATTACACAGGACGTATGGCACACCAGTTTGAAAAGTAACTGAAGTCACCCAAATCTCCTCCCAAAATCACAGAAAAGGGACTAGCATGAGGTAAAACATTTGATATCTGGAGCGGTTTTCTATTCCAGAGAAGCCAAAGAGACAGGAAAGTCAACGAAATACGTGCTTTGTTGCCCTCTACTGTTTACTTGCTTAAGATGCAAAGCAAATTTTCCCCCAAGCTTCACCCTTGTGAAGCACATTGCAGTAACAGACAACAGAAGCCAAGAAGCATGATGGTTTATGATATATGGGAAAGAAAACCTGGGACCAGGAAGAGGCTTTTTGCATTAGGAGTGCTTTAAAGGAAAACCAACAGCCTGCAACTAGCACAACGCACAGCAGCGGAGGGCACCTTTCCGCAGGAAGCAAGGCAACAAGGTGATGGGAGGCAGGGGCAGAACTGGGCAGGCCTGAGCGCCGGGACCACCACCTAAATGCTAGACGATGCCAGATGCTGTGAGCCCAGACAAAACCCGGCATAACCTTCCGGGCTGTATCTGCTACCCTTCACTAGCCCAGTATGTGCAGACAGGATTTTCAAACACCAAGGTCAAACGTTGGCAAATACTAGTGCTGCTTGTTACAACTTTACTTCCAGAAACCTTAGGAGTAATTACAAAAATAAAGAACTGACAGCAATAACATACCCCAGCATCAGCACAGGTAAAGGTACCGAGTCCTGTTTATCCTTAGCTGGTAGGAACCAGCCTTTGTTCCAGAGTTTTGCAGGTTGTGGCAAGTTTTCTGACATGCAGTAGATGCATGCTGAATGCCAACTACCACCATCTCCCAGATCCCTCAACTGTGAATTAATTGTGCATCGGTGCAGACACACCTGAACTGGTTGTGTCAGCCAGCTCGGGGGCATCACGCATTGTTCATGTACGCTTCCCTGCGGGACTTCCCAATCCAGGTCAGTGCTCCAGCTGACCACAACAGCGAACCCCATCCCCTCGGCCAGTCCTCTACGTTCTAACTGCTGATTTGCCTACATGCTATTAGCTGTGTTTGTGCTTTACTTGCTTTATTGTATTTCCTATTAGCCTACAAAAATCGAGAGTTGACTTCACACAACCTTGTTGGCAGTTTCTTCTAAAGTGTTTATTCCCGACTACACAAAATACTGAACAGCTCCCCTCCATCATTCAGACAAAAAACCTGAACAGCCACTCCAGCAATGGAAAAGAAAAAAAAAAAAAAAAAATATCAATGCTGATAGGAAGGGGCAAAAAAAACCCACAGCAAAATCTAAACCCTACCCTCTCCAACCCTGTAAAACTCCAACAGGAAGAAATATCACACACTGCCTGTAACAGGCTGCAGCAAAAGACACATGCAAGCAAAGCGACTCTTGGGAATCTTACTGTAAACAGGAGACTGTATACACCCAACACACTGCAAAGGAACAGCTAATCCCTGGAAAAATGTTAAAGGCATAGTGGTGCTTCCGCCAACATCTGCACTTGCTACCTGCTTAAGCAATTCTGCCTCCCATTCATGAAGCAGATGATTCCCTCATGGCTCCCTGCTCTTTGCTTTCGGGGAAAAAAAAAAAAGAAAAAAAATTACAGCTATGAATGCAAACCAGCCCATGAAAACAGTAAGTCCCTTGTGAAGCTGAAAGGTTAGCCAGGCGCCTATTACACAGGAGCAGCTCTTGAGAAAGGTGCCACAATCTCCTCAAGCAGCACCTGCTCCTGACTGTGCTATGTCTCGCAAGGGCTCCTCGTATTGATAGGAAGCAGCTTCCCCTTTCTGGCAAATGGGATGGGATGTGCATGGTTGTGCAGTGAATATGCAGTTAACAAACGCTGCCCTTCAGTAGCTAACACTGTCTTCTGCCATCCTGCTCAAATTCAGCAAGATTTGAGCTACTCCCAACTGTAACACTACCCTTAACGCTGTTAGAAACATAGGACAAAAAAAAAAAAATCAGTTGAGCCCCATAAAAAAATTCCACTAGTCCCCACATAAGACCGAACTCCAGTCTGATGGGCAAGGACCTGCTGTACAAAAATCACTGCATTTTTGTAGCTTCCTGGCCCACAGAGAATTCTGTCAATTCAGCAGCGCAACAGAAAAGGACCAGTTGCAGCCCCACCTTGTCTGATCAATACAGACACAGAATGACACAACCTCAGCTGAGCAATCAAGCTTAGACAGTAATATATTGGCATGTGAAGGTTAGGCACACCAGCACAATACGATGCCTTTTCCTAAGGTTTCATGCAGTAGGGAAGCCAGGAATGAACTCAGTTGCTTTATTATTTTCACACCAACAGGAAATATAATTTGAATACAGATTTTTTTAAAACTAGATTTAATCGAGTGCATTTAGAATAGAATTCACAATTTTCTATACACAAATACAAGTATCTTCAATAGAAATTCCTTACATAAGATTAAAACTTGAGATGTAGTATAAATGAGCAGCAAAAAAATCCTCCCCTCCCCACACAGTCAAGTCCACAGAGATAATGATATGCCTGAGAAACAGCTAAGTCAAAGGTCTTCCGCAAAGCCATAACATGAGAGAACAGAGTGCAAGCACAGATTTTACCAAATGGCCACTTAGCAAAGTTACAAACTGCCCTAATAACATCCTAGCAGCCACAGCTGGTGGCCTCATTATTAGGAAGCATTTGCCAAAGACCCTGACTTCAGCTTTAAGGCTCTTCCTCTGCCCTCCCGCCACTGCAGGGACAGCAGAACAGCACATACTGGCAGAAGGGGTTTTTCCTTCTGCACACATCTACCACCCCCTTGAACAACACAAAATTTTTGTTGCCACAGCTGCTCCCCCTAACATTGAGCAGGATACACATTTATTTTCCTCTCTACACTCCTAACATCTGGACATATGCTGCAGTACGGGGGAAGGTTACCATGCACCTGCCTATCACCAACCGCTTGCCAGCACAAGACAGCAGTGGTCCCAGGACTCGTCCGCAAAGATCAAGTGCGCTTGCACGAGTAAGTGCAACTCACTGACCTAGCCCATTTTCAGTATTAAGATGAAAAAGGATGAGACAGGTGTCTTACCAAGCCTCTCATTTATGTTGAAGCAAATTAGGAATAAATATCATCATCTGCTTCGTGGGCGATGAAATTGTCACAGAAAATAGTTGCGGACAGATTGGAAAGGAACAGTAAATTCCTCCTCCAGCACAACCAAGTCCAGAAGAAAATACCTCTCCACACCCCCAGGTGCTAAAACTATCCTGACAGAACTGTGTAATTTAGGTCACACCTGACAAAAGGGCAGGGCTACAGCCTTTTTGTTGGTCCTCTCCCCACTATGCTTCGTTTTGGGGACTGAGTTTATTACCAAAAATAACCAAGGGCTGGAATTTATTTGTTCTAAGAACCTCACTCAACATGATAACTGGGAAATTTTCTGAGCACTTTCAATAACCTGAACGCTACCTTCAAATCATAAGTTAGATTGCACTCTTCATGAAATACCTTATCATCGGTTTTGTTGCGTTTGTGTTTAGAAACGTTGTTATATAAAAAACTTCAGTAGCTATCCATAAAATTTGTCTCATACTGTTTTAACAGGTCCAACTTGAAAGAACTTGAACACACCATAAAACATTAAAATGTATTCCTGAAGTCCTTACTGCTTTCCTAAACACTAAGGAGCCCCATGACACAGATCTGAAGATCAAAGTTCTTAGATATGAGCTGTCATCATTCTAATATTATAAAAGTACCATTAACATTTCCAGGTAACACTCTATCAGCTAGAGTAAATTTACAAATGTACTGTAGTGCATGAAATAGGGAAGCTCACTAAAACACGCAAGAAAACCTCAGCGGGAAGTACAGAAAGAAAAAGCCTACTATTGTCATAGTTTGTGCAAACTCCTGCAAACTTTTCACAGCCAGAAATGCAATAAAGGCATGGTATCACCATCTACTTTAAGAACTTGAAATTATTTTGACATTTTTTTTTTTTGTAAGCTGTCTCTCATAAAAAGAGACATGTTTATATGCATTGTGGTGTGAATCACTTATGCTGCTATTTCACTTGAATCTGAAATTCACATTTATGTATCAATACACTGATGCAGTATAGCTGACCTAGCTAAAATATACATAGCATGGATTCCGACCAGTTTCTACAAAGGGAATCTACCCTAGGGAATCCTTTGAGTCGCCTATGCAATAAATACCACATAAAGCTGACATTGCAGTCTTAAGCAGGACTCAAATACTGCAGGAGGCTTGTAAAGTCCTTTTGTTCTAGAGAGATTTTTAGCCTGGGGATAACACCAGATCAGGGGATCAACCAGGTCAGCAAGTACCAATCAAGAATTTCAAAACACAAGTGACACCTCAGAAATACTGTATGCTAAACAAAGCCGAATATGCTTCATTACAGGTATCAGTCTCAAGCTACTTTCACAACAGACAAAAGTTGACAGCAGAGATAAAGGGGTTATCTGCTTTAAGAATAAGTAGTTCAATAATACTTATCATTACACCACTTCTGGATCCAAATAAAATCAGCAATCAAATTAAAACATTTGGGTTTCACCCAGTTGATACTTTGTTCCATGCACCAGATGACGGTTATTTTTTGTCCTGCTTTAGTAATGTCCTCTTACATGATAAGCTGAAACACAAAAATAAAACAAGAAATCTGGGCTCCATAGTTCTAGTATTTAAATTAAATACACCTGCTTTCAGGCTTTTTATCAAAGGAACTGGATGCAAGCTTAACAACAAGCATTGGAGATCTTGGAAAGAGAGATCTGGGGGTACAGACCTGGCACAAAACACAACATGAGTTTTCTCTATCAGAACAACAGAAATGAAAATTACAATCAATCAGATGCATTTTCTAAAACATCAGGACAATGCCTGGAGATAAACGTAAAATGCCACAGGGCAGCTTTCTACAACTGTGTTCAGGGAAAACAAATTCTAGTCAGAGAAATAAGCAAATGTCCCTAAAATAAGGAAATGTCATAATGAAAAAGTCTACAAAAGTTTGTCAGTGACTTAATTTCACATGCTTCTGGCAACTCCTGCGTGAAATGTAAGGCCTCAATCCCTCAGGTAATACACTTATGTAATCTTTTATCAAAATATTATTAGGATAAGATTTTCAGATTTACTTTTAGAATTGATTTACCCTTATTTCCACAAGCCATATCTGTCACATACCCAAGCACGCAAACACACAGTTATTTACTCGCATATCTCCCTGTAGTGACTCGACACCATACTGAATTGGTCTGTTAGATTTCCAAAGCAGTCTCTACGGATTAATCACAACTACCATCTTTCCAACCATCTCGCCAGCGTTCATCCACACGAGAGCAGTCAAATTCAGATTTCCCCAGTTTCCTGTTCACTTCATTATGAAGAAGACACAACCACTGGGAGAAGTTATTTCTGTTGCTAGTGTCAGGCTGATTTGTACGTAATCTGCAAACAGGGAAGAGGAAAAAAAAGATATTACTTTCTTTAGAGTCACCAACTTCAATACACAAAGCAGGCGCACAGCACACAGGCAGCCAGAACCACCTTTTCTGCTATCGCAAGATGAGTCCCGAAGAGAATCCAGAGGAGAGCACACAGAGATCAGTAATTACCAGAGGCCAAACCTCCACTACAAAATACTGATGGCTGCAATTGGCTTGGTTTCATTCACTGCCTAGTCTGGTCAACTGAAAGACACAGGAGTCAAACAGCTTATCTATGATAAAAGGGAAAAAGTACTTGAGTTCACCAAAACACTGAATTAGGAAAAAAACCAATAGAATAATAAATGAAAAAAAAAAACAGAGCAGTTGTTTTACCATGTGATGCCTGCTAAGGCAATAATTAGGTTTCAAACTTTTTTTTTTTTTTTGCATGTTCATCATCCAAGAAAGGGTTGTAACTTCTGAAAAAAAAGCTGGCAGTAAAAGGGGAAGAAAACTTTATCAAACACCACGCCTAGTCTGGTCAACTGAAAGACACAGGAGTCAAACAGCTTATCTATGATAAAAGGGAAAAAGTACTTGAGTTCACCAAAACACTGAATTAGGAAAAAAACCAATAGAATAATAAATGAAAAAAAAAAAAAGAGCAGTTGTTTTACCATGTGATGCCTGCTAAGGCAATTAGGTTTCAAACTTTTTTTTTTTTTTGCATGTTCATCATCCAGAAAAGGGTTGAAACTTCTGAGAAAAAAGCTGGCAGTAACAGGAGTAGAAAACTTTATCAAACACCACAGCCCATTTTGGTCTTTGCCTCCACTGCCGAGGTTGCCAAGAAAGGGGATTTTCTGGGGTAGAAGAACACTTGCCTCCTGAAAGCCAAATTATTTCAAGTCCCAGTCTAATTCCACAACTGAGCACAAGTCCAGTTTGAACCAGCAAATCCCGAAATCGCCTCAGGGAGGTCACAGAGGCAGCTCACAAGCTAACTGCACAAGGAAAGGTATTTGTTTTCTAAGCAACTGCACATCTGATTGATGCAATAATGGAAGAAACCAGTTCAGTTAACTACAAACACCAACCACAGGAAGAGCTGCTGATATGCAAATAGTTGCTGCAGCCCAGCATTTCAGGCTAGCCCCTTCAGCAACAGACACCCAAAAAAAAAAAAAAATAAAAGGATGAAGCAACTCACCTTTCCCTCAGGTCCTCAGCGCAGTGCTCGCAGGGGTAAAACTTGGAGAAGAGGTTGATGAACTCCCTCATCTCCTTCTGCTGGGCACCGGTGGGGTGGTCAGGGTAGTACGCTGCCATGGTGTGCAGGAACGCCCAGGTGTTGCGGCCCAGCTGCTCGCTGTCGAGGGGACAGTCCGGTGGTGGCTCTTTCTCCTCTGCGACCGCCAAGTCCTGGAGCAGGAGAGAGGGTTGTGAGGGAATACCAGCGCTTAGTATGGAAACAGCCCCTTTGCACTCAGGGGGGAAGCCAAGATAGGGCAACGCAGGCCCTTCACACCTTCTGTGGGTGATAATGACTGAACCGCCTTTCACAGCCGGTGGGGGGAAGATGGAGACCCCCTTCACACCCCCACAGAGGTAAAACCCTGCCCCTGGCCCCTTCACACCCTCAGCAGGGGGGCACACAGCCCCCTCACACTTGCGGGGGGGCGGGGGGGAGACC
>NW_009646404.1:270098-298869 GCF_000708025.1 Charadrius vociferus | reverse complement strand
CATCTTGGCGCCGCGGTGCACCACGGGCCGGGGCAGCCGCCGCGGGAGGCCGCCATTTGAATTGTCCCCGGTTTCCCTCAGGCGGGAGCAGCGTGAGGAACCGGGGTCGGGGCCGGGGCTACAGCTTCGGGAGGGGCGGGATGGCATCGCTGTACTCCCGGCCGGGCGCCGGCTCGAGGGACGGGGCTTTTCGCCGGTGTGGATGAAGAGACTCAGCCCGGGAGTTCACCGTTAAACACCACACACAGAAGTGCACGTTTCTGGTGTGGGTTGTTGGGTTTTTGTTTGTTTTTTTTTTTGCCAATAGAGTAGCAGGCTCTGGGTTTGAATCGTGTGTTTGAAGAGAACAGGGCAGGTTTTCCTTCACACGGGGCAGTGATGCGAGCCTCCCGCCAACGCTTGTCCACCTTGCACCTGCATGTCTCTGTGTGTGCATATATATATATATATATATATATGTGTTGTGTGCGTCAGAGCTTGTGGCACGGAGCAGTCTCCTACATGCCAGCGGTGGCGAAGGGCCCCTCAGTGTTGTCTCCAGCACAGTGATACAGTCAACAGTGTGACTTAAAGGGCAATCAACAGGCTGAGAGAGTTGGGGTTGTTCAGCCTGGAGAAGAGAAGACTTCGGGGACACCTTATTGCGGCCTCTGAGTACTTAAAAGGGGCTTTTAAGAAAGATGGGGACAGAATTTTAGCAGGGTCTGTTGCAATAGGACAAGGGGTAATGGTTTTAAACTAAAAGAGGGAGATTTAGACTAGATATAAGGAAGAAACGTGGGTGGTGAAACACTGGGCCAGGTTAACCGAAGAGGTGGCAGATGCCCCATCCCTGGAGGCATTCAAGGTCAGGTTGCATGGGGCTCTGAGCAACCTGATCTGGTTGAACATGTCCCTGCTTAATTGCAGGGGGGTTAGACTAGGTGGCCTTTAAAGGTCCCTTCCAAACCAAACCATTCAATGACAACTCAATTCCGACTTGTGCACCTGTAGCAGAACACACCCGTATCAGATTTTACAGTTTTGGCTTGTAAAACTATATTGAGGAAGGGTTTACTTATTATTTTCCCAGACCGTTTGCACATGTTACACAATGTATGTGGAAGAAGTTAGCCCGTGGCTGGGTGCAGCTGGGGGGAAGGAGAGCCCAGGTCTTGCCCCAGCTCTTCGGTCTCGAGTGGACATTCAGCAGCTCTCCTTTTACTCCTGGCAAGCCACAGGCTTTGCAAAGATGTGAGGATGGTGACCCAGCTCCGATCAAACCTGGGTGATGGTTCAGCATGGCATCAGCTTCAGAGCTGGATCTCTCAGCCCTTGGAAAGGTTAATTACCTACAGTTTGGCGCCTTGTTAAAAGTACGGGTAAAGCTTTTGGCTGATTTGACAGCCAGAAGCGCAGGGGTGATTCTTGACAGGGGTCAGAGGTTGAAAAGTCAGAGAGCAGCACAGACTTGCTCTTTTCCTTCTTTTTGGCTTGGCACTGTTGTGCCATTAGAGGTTTTGAGGCCACACGATAAGTCTCCCACTGAGAACAATTCTAGAACGTGAACTTTGTATCTCCAATTTTGTATCTCCATTTCCACGTTTCACCTCTTCATGTCCTGCAGGTCAAGTGAAAAATATGATTATTTTGTTTAATGTGAACAAATACATGGCTGGGATGGAGGTAGACCAAGATACCATCTTCAGAAATCCTATATTGGCTATCTGGGATAGGGTTTTGCCTGCCTTCCCTCCTTCTCTGTCCCTTCAGGCAACACCAGCCCTTTTCCTGTCCCGTAGCACCTCCTGCCCCTACAAAGGGCTGTACTTCTCCCCATCCTATTCCTTCCAGGCTATTTCGTAGCCTATTTGAAATGCATCTTGAGTCTTTTCCCTGATGTTAAGTGCTGTTGGGCTGCCAGTTCTGCAAAGATACAATTTGTATGAAAGTTGCTGGAAAAATACTGATTTTCAGCTGTTATCCTCTGATATATTTAACACAGCATGGTGTAAAATGTTTAGTGGGTAATGCATCATTTTAGAGAAATGCTTCAAAGAGTTGCCCTCAAGAATATTTCAAACCGTAGTGTGCTTTACGTGAAAATGGCCGATCTAGTTCCTTGTCTGTGTAGAACTGGGCTGAGGATCTGGATCTCTATCTTTGGGCCTCCTATTTACCACTGCTCCTTTTTTTTATTATTATTTGCAATTTCATGAGAACATTTTTTTGCTGCTATTTGTGAGGGAGGGAGAAGAGACATGAGTAACTGATAGGAGCTACTGAAATGGTTTTGTCTAAAGTTATAGGCAACTATGTACATAAATTTTACACACGAAGAAAAGATCAAGTAGGGGAAAAGACATTCTTTACCCACCAATAAATATTGAAATAGAGTTGATGACCTCATTCTTCTTTTTTTTTTTTTTTTAAATAGAAGAAAGAAAGGTATGCTGGTATCTGGTAGAAAGACCCAGGGAATCCCCTACAGGGCTTTATTGCTTAGCCTTCAAGCAATTAAATTGTTGCGGAGATGTTTCTAAGTCAAAGCAATCTCTTGTTTGGCTGTTAACAGTCTGTTTGCTTCCTCGTTAGTGATTTCATTTATTGAGTTAGTTAAAATATAGGCATGTTTTACTTTTATTTAAAAGGGAAATGTTCATAACCTGGAAAGAAGCTGTTGTTTACAGAGGGATTTGTGCTCAGTGTTGCTTCCCCTGCCCCTTTTCTGGTCAGCTGTAAGAGCAGAGCTGGCTCTTTAGGAAAAGGTGCCTTCAGTTTTCTCTATTTGCCCTCACAGCCAGCATTATCTTGTTTCAGAGCAGGCAAGGAAAAAAAAAAAAAACCCAGAGAGATGCTCCGATTCAAATCAGAGAGAGGAAATCCACTTTCCTGTCTCTAATTGGATCCAAGCGCAGAGCCTAATTAATTCCATCCAAAGGAGGGAACGTAGCGCAGTGCAGAGGAAGGATGCAACAGCCCTCCTTCCTGCTGTCGCTTGGGCAGCCCTTCTGTTACATCCCGGCAGGAGCCTGGGGGATACTGGTGTTCAGCCCCATGTCCCTTGCCGGGACTGTGTAACACTGGAGCATCCCTGTGCATCCTTGCACCGCTGCTGCCCCATCTGCTCCCAGCCTGCCCGAGGGCGCTCAGACCAGGCAGAGAAGCTGCAGCACAGTCGGGCAACATGCGAGCTTGGTGGGGACGGAGCTCTGGGGCTGAAGGAACCTGCGGTGAGCCTCGGCAGGTCGGTGTGGTGCACGCTCCCACCTGGCCCTCTGGTTCCAGCACTGTGATTTAGGAGCTGGCGCTGTGGTAGACCCTGTTACCAAATGAGCTCCTAATAAAGACCCCTCCTAAGACCGGCTGCTTGCTGGGAGCAGGGAGCAAAGCACGGCTCCATCCCACATGGCCCGGCCAAGGCTTCCTCGATCCGTGGTCCAGGCGCCTGCTGACAGTGGCACCTTGCAGTGCTCCTGGGCACGGGCGCTGCCAACAAAGCGCCTATTACTCAATTACTTATGTCTGCGAGATTGGGCTCGCTGAAGTCTACTAAATAGGTGCCTCTTCCTAACAGCTGCTTAATCTGTGACCGGAATAGGGTAACGTGCAGGATGGCAATGACCGTCATTACCAGGAAGCGCTTGAGAAAATGAGAAGGGTGTGTTTGTGTTTCTCAGAGGAAGACTGCTGTTTGATGTTCTGCTCTTACCTTGCTAAGCAAGAGCTTGGGAGCTGGCAGGTGACGGTGCACGGGGAAGGAAGGAGAAACGGGCTGGCAATGGGAGATGACCTGTACTCGAGGCCCGATACACATCCCTCTGCTCGCTCTCTAGTGCAAGGGCAGCAGCTGGGGCTGGACACCCCCATGGCCCTCTGAGCCCAGTGGCACCGTGGCCAGAAAGTCGATTCAAGATGGGCAATGCATGACACAGGCGTGCTCAGAGTGGGCTTTGGGTGAGGACAAAGGCCTGAGCTTAAATGCAGCTCCTGAGCAAAGGAGGGGTGACCCAAGGAGGGGTAGCCCCAAGAAGGGGTGGCCCCAAGAAGGGGTGACCCAGGGAAAGGTGACCCCAAGGAGGGGTGACCCAAGGAGGGTCTGCACAGCCCACTTTCTAGGATGCAATGGGAAGGCATAGAAATGTAACAGCCTGCAGAGCCAGTGAGCCCAGACTGCCTGCTGGCTTGTGTTTTGCTTCATTCCTGCGATAAAAAGTTAGATTTTGACCAGAGAACAAGAAATAACATTCACGAAGCCTTCTGCTTCATTTGGGCACCTAAACACCACCGACGTTTTGTGAATTTATTATTATTAATTTATTTAAAGTTCTTTAGAAAATACCTCTCAGGATTCTTACTTGTTTTTTGTGATGGTTTTATAGACAGCTCCAGTCGAATGTAACTGTTGCCCTCTCCAGGGAAATATACCAACAGGAAGCTGACTTGTATTATATGTAAGGATGAGAGCCTAAAGTCCAACCCGTTACAAACCCAGCATCAGGAGTTAGTCATGCAGTTGTTTGTGAAATTACAGTCAACTAGGAAATAGCAGCATCAAAAAATAATGTATATTTCCAGGTGAGTGAATCATATTGAACAGTTTTGCTTGTATACAAGAAACACATAATCTGCAAAATTTCCCAAGGCATAAATTTGTCTCCTGATTATCAGGAAGGTGTCTGCTGCCAGACTGACACACTTCACCGCCAGTGAATGGGTGAGACTTCAATCTCAGTTCAGATCTGTCCAGAGCTATTAAAATCTGTTCAAAACAGTCTGAGGTGTAAGACTTCGCACAGAGTATACCAAGACTCTTCCTTGCTCAAATCTGGGTGTCTATACCCAGGGACTGCAGTATATTATTTTAAAGTTTGTGCCGTTTTTACATGTGGATCCTCTTGCTGATTAAAATGAGAATTCAGAAGTGGTGGTGTATATATATTTGCAATGGTAGGGCTAGGGAGAAAACCAAATTATTTTCTGCAAGGTGATACAGCCAGTGCTCCGATGCTTGTGTCGTGTTCTGGTCTCCTACACCCCAGACTTTCTCTGAGCACCCCTGGAATCAGTTAATGCGTTCTGAGCACAAACACAGCAAAATTGGGATTTTCCTTTTGTGCTTTTGAAAAATAAAGCACAAAATCTTCAGCAAGCAACTCCCGTTCCTCTTGGCTTTGTGAAAGGAGTGTGGCCCGACTGCCCTCTGCCAACGGCAGGAGAGTTCAGGGTGGGCTCCAGCGTGGACAGGGCCTTCTGCTGCGGCGGCAGAACCGACCACACAATAGGAGCACCCTTTATTTTTGTAAGAAGATGCTATTTGAAGTTCATTAAAAAATGTTGGAGCATCTGTTTCTCATGTGGATTTTGAGAGTCCTTCCTTATTAAAGACTCCCATTTTCATCTCCTAAAAATTAATTACCCTGTTGTTATGAGAGCTGTGCTTTTAAAATTGCTTGTCCCGTACAGGACAGGTACATCTGGAGGTTTCTGTCTTTTTCCTCATCCGTATACAGCTCTCCTTGGTTGTTGGGTGATTCCTTTTTCTAGAAGTAGTCAAAGCATGTGGACAGTAGTGAGTCTCAATCAGTGGTGGAGGAAGAGAATTTTCTCAGCTAATAATTGCTATGAGAATGTGTTGAATCGTTAAGAATTAAACATTAATGAAACAACACTTCTTCCACATTACTCTTCTCCCTGCCAGGCTTTTGAGTGAAGATTCAGTACTGTTTTTCCTGTTTTCTGAAGTGAGAAAGGAACACAAAGGTTCCTTATATTCGCTCCGAAATAAAGGTGAACTTTTAACTTGAGCTACCAGTGCTGGTGGAAACACCGGGAGAGATAACGCACTTTGCATATTCTGCTTACTGATGGCAGTGTGGAACGAGGAAAGGGTAAGAATAGCACAAGTATTTCTCTGACTAATCTGGGAGGAATACAACGGTGTTGTCTCTCATCAGACTTTACCGTATTTAGCATGAAGTAAGAATAGATTTTGCCCAAGTGAAAACAGTATTTCTACAAGTTCACCGGCGCTTGCTTCGCTTGCCGTGGCTGTAC
Organism: Charadrius vociferus; assembly: GCF_000708025.1. Lineage (NCBI taxonomy): Eukaryota > Metazoa > Chordata > Aves > Charadriiformes > Charadriidae > Charadrius > Charadrius vociferus. Next base: position 292,833 of record NW_009646404.1, on the reverse strand, counting down.
AGGTTGTATCGATAGGGTTTTCCTCTGATGGGTTTCGGAGCGTGCGGGGCAGGCTGTGCACTGTGGAGGCACAGCCTCCTCCGGGCTGAAATCCCTTGGAGACTCAGCCCTGCCTTCTGTCTCCCTTCGCATCCCGTAGACGGGTCCCAGCACGAACACATGCTGCGTTGGTCTCGTAGCACGCAACGCACTCATCAAACACTTTTTTTTTTTTTTTTTCTCTAGGAAATGATGCAGGAAACTTTCTCTTGCAAGGGCTTAAGTTACATTCTCATCCTTACTGGAAGTTTTCTTCTTGAATCATGCTTTTGTCCTTTGCGTAACCTTCGAAAAACATGCCACTTTTACAAAGGAGCTATGAAATTATTGCAACAAGTGCTTGTTAAACAGGGGCCTGTCAGTCGTGCCCCGGGCGGTGAGCAAACCTCTCACGAGAAGCAGCTTTCTCCCTGGGCTGGGCAGCTGAATCCCAAGGGCATTTCAAGGAAAATTTGCTCTGTTGCTTCCACCCCTCACAGCCAGCAGATGTGAGGTTTGAGGGAGTTTGATGTGCTACCGTGATTTGATACCAGCTGTCTGGCTACGGCCGTGCTGTCAGTGACCCAGGGGAACGGGGACCCCCGTGGCCTGAGCCCTGGGCTCCTGCACAGGGACAATAACCAAGGATGCCCCAGGCATAAATCCATTACAGGTGATTGCAGATTAAAAGGAGTGGGACTCATGCTGAGATGGGAGGGTGGCAGAGGAGGGCAGAGCATCTCTGCTCTCCTAATGGAATGGAAGAATGGAGAATGGAAGTGCCCAAGGAAGCCAGCCCCTCTCCACGTGCTCTCCACAGCGATCACGTGCAGTTTCCTTGTGGAAAAGGCAGATCGAGGGCTTGTAGAAAACGAACACTCTCTTTTCCCAGCACTGCCATAGGAGGCCTTGCTGGCTGGGACTGTTTCTAAGAAACCTCGGGTAGCAGCATTGCAAAATTACCTTTTTTTCCTTCCATGCTGCCATACCAGTCTGAGCTGGTGGAGAACAGAGAAACATGCTCAGCCTTAATGGATCTTTGGTCTCTGTAGTGGGAGAAAACTTACAAGCTGCAGCAATTTGCTGTGATCCGAATGAGAATTCAACTTGCGGGTATTGCTCAATGCGTTCTTGGTGCTGTGTACACACAGCAAGTTCATCACCTGCAAAGGACAGTCCCGCACACAGCCCCGGTGCAGATACCTACCGTCCAGCTCCCGGTATTTTACATACAGTGCCAGTTACCACAGCTTTTCATAGAATCATAGAATGGTTTAGGTTGGAAGGGACCTTGAAGATCATCGAGTTCCAACCCCCCTGCCGCAGGCAGGGACACCTCCCACCAGCCCAGGTTGCTCCAAGCCCTGTCCAACCTGGCCTTGAACACCTCCAGGGATGGGGCAGCCACAGCTTCTCTGGGCAACCTGGGCCAGTGCCTCACCACCCTCAAAGTAAAAAATTTCTTCCTAATGTTTAATCTAAACCTGCCTTCTTCCAGTTTATAGCCATTCCCCCTCGTTCTATCACTACATGCCCCTGTAAAAAGTCCTTCTCCAGCTCTCCTGTAGCCCATTTAGGTGCTGGAAGGCCACAATAAGATCTCCCCGGAGCCTTCTCTTCTCCAGGCTGAACAACCCCAACTCTTTCAGCCTCTTCTCATAGGAGAGGTGCTCCAGCCCTCGGATCATCCTCGTGGCTCTCGTCTGGACACGCTCCCACAGGTCCGTGTCCTTCTTATGTTGGGGATTCCAGAGCTGGATGCACTACTCAGGTGGGGTCTCACGAGAGTGGAGTGGCTCATGCTTGAGCCCTGTCTATCAGAAAGTAAATCTGCCTACGAGTAGTTAGTGGACCCCTGCGCTGAAGACGGATGTACATCTTCCGAAGCTGCTGTAATGCAGCCGCTTCTGGGGGTGGAGGAGTGCGGTGCTGCTGTGCGTGCTCAAAGTCTTTCTGAATCGGATTCCGCTGCCACCGAAAAATGCTTCAGCAGCTGCTGAAATTAGCAGGAAATGAAATACCTTCTTCTGGATTAGTTATTGCAAAATCTCTCATCCCAGCCTGCGTGAAAGTTCAACTGCTTCCTTTGTTTATGAGGTGAAGGATATTTTTGTCAACTCCAGTGTTTGATTTTTTTTTATTTTTAAATAAGGGTCTGTTTCTCTATTTATTGGAAGTCTAAAACTTCTTTGTATTCTTAAAATCAGCTTTTAGCAGCTGGGCTTTTCATTAAAGGTGCTGATAGGTCATGTATTATCGCAGGTAACCTTCAAGGACAGCAAAGGGCAGGTTTTGATCCTGAAAGTGATGGTGGGAAAAGATGAAGCTCTCCAACTGGTGTTGTTCCAGGCGAGGGGCCCCCTTGGCTGTGCCCGTGGCTCCTTTCCATACGTCTTTCTTGCAGCCGTAGTATCTCAGGGGTGGTTTGAGGATTTTTTCTTTCTTTGCCTTCCCCTGGTGAGTTTGTAAGAGGTCAGTGAGTCTAACCTCTAGCAGTTCCTCCCGTTCTGGGCATAGAAATAGAAATGCCTGATTTAGAGTCCCACATATCTGCAACTATGAGATGTGCAGGTCACTAACCAGCCCCGACCTGATTTCTGTGTGTGGTAAAAGCTGTTCATAACACGCCTCCTTCTCTTTTTTTGTGTGTCTCCATTTGTGACGAGGCTGTTGCTAGTTAGACTTGGAAAATGGCTGTGGTGGAGCTGGTGAAGAGCCGCCTTTGGCTACCCCTGAGCATCTGCACACTCAAACTCTACTTCTGGCTCACGTCGGATGTGGCGAGGGCTTCTTCCAGTCACTTGTCCCACCTAGGCTGCTGTACGCTGGGTAAACACACCCGATTAAGTTATTCCTGAAATGAAAGAAAAGCAGACCCTAAGTGTTTATTTGTCATGGAGATTTTACACTTGGTGGAGGAGAGCTGGTCTTGTAATGGAAATAGCGCAGGGGCAGCCCGGGTGGCCAGGGGGACTCTCTGAAGCCACTGGATGACCAACCCTGTCCTTCAGACCGTGGGCTCTTTGGGACAGGGACTCTGGTGTGATTCCCCATGACTATATCTTAGTCACTTTCTGTGACACAAACAGTATCTCATAGACGAAGAGCAGCTGTTTACGGCCGTGGCGATGCTCCTCGAGCAGCGGGAGGCAGAGCTCCAACTTTGTGCGGTGTGCGTGACTTTCTTGGAGCGGGCTGCAAAACATCCACGCTTATTCTGGAGGAAAACTTGTGTTGCCTCAGTCTTGTCAAACCTGGACAGTCCCCTCCTATATATTACTTGTTAATTTATGATCTCTATTGTACCTTGTAAAATGACTACAGAAAAAAGTAACTGCCATCCTCAAAACCCATGTGAATAAATACTGGTGATGAAATAGCAGCTCCCAGAAATACTGGCTGGGTTTTACTTTTTCCAGGCAGACCAATCCTACCCTTTGGTTAATAATTACACATAGGAGGTACCAATTTATGGCAGGATGATATGGCTGTAGAAAAGACAAAGTAAACTTGATGTAATATCAGGAAAATGGTTTTGTTCTGGGGCTTTTTTTAGTAAGTGTGCTTGAATGTATCCAGCAAAGAAGTGGAATTAATGGCCTCTTCTAATGAGTTATCCATCCTTCCCAACAGAAATGGCCCTGACCTGTCAGGGCTTTGTGAAAGAGGAGCAGTAACGCTGCTGAGGAGTGCTCATGCCAATCCAGAGGTGATTTGGCACCGACCTTCCTTCGGTTTTGCAGATGGTGTCACTTTAGACTGATACGACGTGATTCATTAGATCAGTCTCTTGAGTAGTTTCTTGACATCAAACTTGACAACAACAACAAGCCAACCATCATTGATACTCAGTGATAACAGCTGCAGAGCCTTGAACAGAGGTCTCTGGGATGACACCAGAAGTGCTGTTATCCCTGAGCAGCGCCTGGCCATTCCTCTCCCCCCCACACCTCTGTTCTGCATTGCAGTGACCTTTGCTTCTGCAATACGCTTTCCCAATAACTAATTATTGAGTTTTGAGTAGTTTTGCTTGTACTTCACTTTATCCGAGGTCCTTGTCACCAGCCAATCTCCCTGAGAAAAATCGGCTCTCCAAACTGCATGGCTGGCTCTCCAGCCGCAGGTCACCTGCAAACCTCCAGGTAGTTTCACCTTCACACCATAACATTTCACTGTCTGTTTTCCACCCTGCGCTTCTGCTCGAATTCTCTGGGAACTGTGAAATATGGCAAAGCCTTTGGAACTAGCAACTGGCAAAACCAAGGCTGTTTCCTACTCTTCTTACTTTCAGCGGCACCCGCAGAACCCGCTGACATGGAGCGACGTGCTGGCTGAATCTCCCCATGCCATCTCCTGCACGTACAGAGATTGCAGCTCCTCTAAGATCTTAATTGTCTTTACCCTTTCCTACTAAGGGTAAATATGTTTAAACCTTTACGCTCTTGGAAATACATTGTGTTTTGTGTTTACTCTGAGACGGGAAACCAATCAAATGTGCTCTGTTGAGCGTCTTGGTTCCAGCGATCTCTGAGAGCCACAGAACCGAGCCACGCGAAGTTCGAGCTTGGCCCTGGCTTGGCTGCCAAGCAGAAGCCTGTGAGTGTGGGTAAGATGACAGGGAGTTGGCGAAGGGTTTTACCACCTCAGAGACTGGTAGCTTCTAGATAAGCACTGTCGTAAAGAATAAACTCGCTGGATGAACCGATTTCCTCTCTGTCCATAAAAAAAATTACCTTTGAGCCAGGTAGATTTAACGGCACGTGCTTTCGGTGGGCCCTTTGTAAACAGAGGGATGGAGGGTCCGATTCCGGGGCCGTTGAGGGCAGCAAGCTGCTTTGCATTGCCTTTCTATGGGGCAGCTCCTGCCTGGCTTCATCAGCCAGGAAGTGCCCCGGAGATGCCATCGAAGGGGTTTTCCCACCAAACCCACACACAGGACCAAACTGCTCTCTTTATAACCTTCTCTTCCCAACGGAGGGCAGATAACCAGCAGCAATTGATCAAACTGTAATGAAAACACTTCCTTTGTCCCCAGAAACTGCCATCCTGCTGTGCAGGCGCAGCCTCACATGCTCATGAAAAGCAAACCAAGGCCCTGCTCAACGTATTTTCTGGCCATCCAGAAGGAATCTTCTTTGGCTTCCTTTTCAGATTCTGGGGGGGTTTTTTTGGTAGATGAAAAATCATGTGCAGCTGTTGCTGAGGGTTTTGAGACACCAGGTGTAACTGGAAAATAAAAGGGAAGGCAGGGCTGAGCCTCTCAATTGGGGCTCCAATGATGATAATTATTCAATTTAGGCTTCATCAAAGAAGAGGGGGAGGGAAGATGGAGAAGGCGGTTTGATCACACAGGTGCCCATCAGCCAAGTCATAACCTGAGGCATGCTAAAGGCAGCAGTTCAGCAAAAGGACAGGCTTTCCAGGGCTGTAATTACCGGTCTTGCAGTGCCTCCGGGCAGCGGGAGCTGGTCCGTGGGAAGAGCTGTTGGTTGCCCCGGCTGGGTATGGACACCTGGCTTGATGCAGGACAGAGCCCGGGGCACTTGGAGCTGAGTCTCCATCGTGTATGTAGACCTGAGAAGCTTTGGGACTTTTTCAGTTACAGCCCGGGGACGGGTTTGTTCATCCTTTGCTCCAGCAACATCGGCATCAGCATCTCCCACTGTTTTCTGAGAACATGCAAATATTGATATAGGTACCAGAAATCCATTTAAAGCGAAGTATCTCAGCACGTGGGACAGAGCAGTAAAGAAAAGAGATTTGTAACAGCTTGCACACACGTCAAATTGTGCCTGATTGGTGCTTTACAACAAACCATCTTCTTAATCTGTTTTGGGGACTGGTGTGAGCGCAGCCTGAGCTGCAGGCAACTCCGACGGGCACGTCTGTGCAATATAACCATAAACACAACATGTCCATCCCTGGAAATGTACTTCACTTCACAGCCGGTTTTGCTGCCCCAGTGACCTCCCTGACACCCAGGGATGATAACCGGACCCAGCCGCAGGGCCAGGCTCGCTTACCGGCATGATTTTGGTAAGGATGTGATAAGATAAGATGCTTCTCCTCTCCAGCTCTCTGAACTATGCCCCTGCCGTCTGCACCTGGGAGGATTTGCGTGTTAAAAGCAGGGGGGCAGGTAAAAGGCACGCGGTAGTTTGCCAAATTACGGAATTTCTGCCAGCGTTACTGGGCGGAGGAGGAAGTGCGGAACGCCTGTGCCGTGCCTCCCGCTCCGGAGTATTTAACCACGGGAGTCGTGCCCGGAGACACATCTCTGCTCTGGAGAAGGAGGAGCAGGCTGGGGGAAGATGAGCTGCAGCAGGTACCCAGTGGATGTAAAGGCTGTAGGCTTGATGCAATGCAGAAAGCAGAAGGTACTTTAATTATTTTTTGCTTTTGTTGGATTTTTTTTTTTTTCTCCTTAAATATTTAAATCAGGAAACTGGAAGGCTTTTTGAGTTACTCGTATAGGGGTATACTTACTCATTTCTACGCAGTGTTGGGATTAGAGCCTTGTGATCTAGGACAGGGGTCTTGGACTTGTTTATTAATGGTCTTAATATCATAAGAAAATGGTTATCCTGGATTCTGCTGTCTTTCTGTTCACAGTGTCATTAATTTCTTCTGGTTTTAACAATGATTACCCATTTGGGGCCCTAAAATTAAGGAAATATTTTTGTAGGTCTCACGTTTTGTTTAATTTTTTGATGTGTCTGTCTTGCAGCCTGAAGACAGAATTAAACCACAGGTCCTGGAAAATACTGATGCTTGAAAGCATCCAATATTGAACACTTAAATTAAAATTCTCTTCCCTTTTATTTTACAGAACTACATGATGTTTGTGTCTTGGTCAGATCAGAACAAAATCCTCATCTACCGGACATTTCAAGACTTTAAGAATCTCCATGTAAGTGAATATTTCCCTGAAAATAGGATTCCCATCAAGGGGAGAGGGGAAGGAGTCCAGCCGTGTGTCAGGGCTGCAAAGCATCACCTTTGTCTCCTCCTCCTCACTTTTAGAAAGAGCTGAAGAGAAAATTCCCCATTGAGAATGGCTCGCTCAGGAGATCTGACCGGACAATACCTCGGTTTAAAGGTAAGGAGAACAAATCCCCGATGGACGAACAAACACGATAGAGCTATTGTGGACAGTTGTAATTAATGACACAGACTTCAATCTCTGAGTCTGACCTTCCTTTGGAACAGCTTAACAGCTCACTCCTGCTCCTGGCATGGTACTGCTGGGTTACATCAATGCACTTGGGTCTATTACCGACTTAAAATAACCCAGAAAGACTTTTTTAATAGGGAGTTGCACTTGGTAAGTTAATATTACACTTTAAATATTGGCCCAGAGCTCCTTGCAACATTTATGCATGAACAAAGATGAATTTTAGATATTAAAAAGTTGTATCAGGAGCTATTAAAAATGACAGGGAGGCAGAGACAACTGCTGTCTCAGCTTCTTACAGTTTGGGCTTGTGTGGGGAAAGGCAGTAGGTGACGGCACGTCCGTGCTCAGGCAAAAGATGCTGCTCTCAAAGCATCCAGATCCATTGTTGTCTTATACCAACTTTGCTTTTGTTATTTTAAAGATGTAAATATGAAGCACAGGAAGAGTGGGAAGCTGAACAGGTGCCTGGAGATACTGAAACTGCTGGAAACTTACTGCCAGGAGCTGCTGAAAACGGATGCTAAGATCTCGCAGGGTGAAGATGTGATTCAGTTTTTCAAGGCACAGACCCAAGACCTAGATCCCTCCTTTCCTGAGAACAGGTGTGAAATTATATTTGTATTTTTTGTTTGTATGTGTCTTCATAAAACAAGAATATTATAGAATACGGATAGATAAGAAACAAGTTACATACCGGGGCAGGGAGGTTCTACTGAATGCTTTGATGTATGTTGATGTTGTTTCTGATGCCTAAGTTTTTCTTAGCCTACTGCATAGATGATTTTACCAAAATTAATACTAAACTCAACCTTCCATGTGAGTTTTCAGTATACTGATATTAAACTTTGCTTTTCAGTGTTGTGATCATGCCATCAGAAATTGGAGGGGGAAAGAAAAACCAGCCACGGCAGCAGCTCTCTATTACACACCCCCAGGCATCCCAGAGCTACAGATGCATCGAAACCTTTGAAACCAAAGACACAAAGAACAAGACTTTCAAAGTCGCCAAGAAGGAAATTGTTGAAGTGTTAATCAAGGACATGACTGGTATGCTTGATAAGGATTCTTCAGTTTTGGGGACGGATGGCTTAGATTGATTCATAGCTTGGTAGATGCCGAATTGGTAGCATCATGGGTACAGTGGGTGTTTGTACGTGTATGTGCTTACCTGGATTTACACGGGAGGAAAGAACCAAGTGTCAGCACAGCATTGGCCAGGCACCAAGCTGCTCTGCAGAATGTCCCTCTCTCGTGGCAGAGCAGCTCCTACCAAGGGATTATGGTCACCAGGCTGTTAAAAAACATATATTTTTTTTTCTGTTTACTGCAGGATGGTGGCTAGTGGAAAACGCAGACAAGCAGATAGCCTGGTTCCCAGCCTCCTACCTGGAAGACATTGATGCCCACAAGGATATCCAGAATGCCTTCAGCTCAAACGAGGAAGGTAAGTCTGCTTCTGGCTCTCTGGGACACGACGTTCCTCTTTCAAAAAATGAGTTTTGTAAAAACCCCACTGCTTTAACTATTGCTTGGAGTCCCTGCCTGGATCTTTGATGCATCTGATCAGCTCTGCCATCAGCTGTGGGTCTCTGAGCAAATCAGCCACCCTCGGGGACACTTGCCCTGCAGCTCTCGCTTGCTCCCCAGGGCTGCTGAGCTGGTTGGTCGCAGGAACGGAGACATTTTCTCTGCAAGGCAAAATCGACCTCCCCCTTCTCTCCACAGGCAGCCTGTACTTTGTTGTGAGGGCCTATGAGTCACAGAAGGCAGACGAGCTCTCGCTGAACAATGGCGTTGTCGTGGAGGTGGTCAAGAAATCTGACGATGGCTGGTGGCTGATCCGGTAAGGAGGCTTTTTCTGAAGCTCTTGTTCCCTGAGAGAACTGGTTACCTGCTGCAGGCACTTCTGGCCTGCTCCTCCCCAAGCGGGGTGCAGAGGAGCTGCCCCTGAGCTGACTGCCCTCAGCTAGGGATGGTTTTCCCCTCCCTCATGCCTCATGTACAGCATTGGGCTGAGTCCTCACCTGCTTCCCCCGGGGGCTCTGCTCCCTCCCCTCTCCCCTGGGAGAAGGGCTCTTTTCAGTGTTGCTTTTCATCCTTCCCCCTCAGATACAACGGCCGTACCGGCTATGTGCCCTCCATGTACCTCCAGCCCTACAAGAATCCTCACCACAAACTCCAGACCATCATAAGCTGCGGGCTCAACGTCTCCACTCCCAACCTCTCCTCCTCTCCGATGACTCCCCAGCCCCAGGGTGAGGCCACGGGACAGCACAGGGTGCAGGCTGGCTCTTCCCTTGACCAGACTGAAGAGGACGTGAGCTCTGTGAGAAGCAGATCAAGGTCTCTGCCCAGAGCCAGCTCCACCCCGGACCTGGAGTCAGACAGCTCATCCCTCAGCTCGGGGAGCGGCAGCGAGCGTGATGGCCGGCTGAGCTGGAAGCCTGAATTGTCAAGATCTCTGCCCGAAGTGGAACAGGCCAGGGGTTCTCCCCTGGGGCATGCCTTGGCCACGCACAGCACCAAGTCTCCGCACCTCACTCACAAGGACAGGAACGATTCTGGCTTTGTGGAGTCATCTGCAGCTGATCTAAGTAACTCCCTCGCTGACCCAGACTTGGGCACTTTTGTCCCCAAGGTGCCTGTGCGCCCCTCAGCCCACGAGATCCTCCAGAGGTGCAGCACCATCACGAAGCGAGCCGTGCAGCAGTCTTCCTCCCGGCCTGCCCTGCAGGCACTGCTCCCTGTCCCGAGTGTGCACTAGTGCTCCTGGGGCAGGCATGGACCCGGCCCTGGGCCAGCACCACCACTGAGAGCCAGGAACCATCCTTGACAATGTCCCACAGGAGCCATGGGCAGTGGTGTGGGGAGCGCCAGGGCTTGGGACTTGTTGTTTTCCAACGACACGGTTAGATCCTGATGGGAACACACAATCAAAGATGGGGTTAGAGGGAAAGGATTTAGCGGTTTAACTTACCAGGGGAGTCATGGCAGCTGCGGATCTGGCAGCTCCTGTGTAAGTCAGCAGTCGCTTCAGATTCCATTAATTCTCCCTCAGGCAGGTATTTATCCTGCAGCGTAGTATGTGAAAATGTCACAACCGTTCTTGCGTTACTCCCCACACCAGGGCTAGGTGGCAGAGTGCTGCAGCCACCCTGGAGAGCAGCGGAGTGACACCCTGACAGTCAGTGACAGGTCCCTTCCAACCCTAACCATTCTGTGATTCTGTGAAATCCAGAGCTACAGTTATTGGTATGGGGTAGTGATGGGATGTTGCAGCTGTGTGAACATCATTTATTTGAACCACCTATTTTATACATATTTTTTAAACTATTTTATTTTTGGTGTTTGTTTAGGGTTTGGGGGGGGGTGTTGTTTTGGGGTTTTTTTTTGTTTTTTTTTTTTTTAATGTTAGATCAACTTGGATAGGGGAGAACTGGCCATCAAATATAGGAGTTGATTGGATCTGCTGAACGGCTGTGAGTCCAAGAAAAACCTGTTGGCTAAGAACCTCATCTCTGACGGTTCCCTACAGAGATGTCTGTGCAGGCTCAGAAACAAAAATGGTTGTAGTACAGTTTGTTTCCCAACTGGGCAAGGGAGCCAGAGCTCATTTTTATGAGCACAATATTCCCCTTTCAAAGGGGTCTGATAGATACAGAAACTCACAGCAATCCTCATCCTAAACTCATTTGCTAGAATTGAGTTAGAAAAATAGTTGTAGGAAAACTTAAAGACTTTTATATAGATTGCTACCTTTAATTTTAGTTATTCTCCCAGGTATCTGTTAATTTTTTTTAAACAAGCTTTTTATCCAACTTGTGGTGTTTATGTTGTTCTAAATTTTATACATTTTTGTTACATTTATTTTAGAGACTAAAATAAAATACACATAAATATGTATGAAGACTGCGTGTTTTTTATACTTCAAAAATTTGCTAGCTGGGGAATTAAAATCGCGCTTATCTCCCTCCCAGGCGCTAACATTCAGGACAGGCACAGGTGAGAGACCTGCCTTGGCCCAGGCTGCAGTTTGCCCAAGCAAAGAAAATATTCCGTGACATATCACTGATGAATACACGCTGCCTATCTGGGCTTTGGGATACAATACGACATTGCCAGTAGTGTCTTCCAACTCCAGAAAGTCTTTAAATTCCCAGTAAAGACCAAATGCTTGTTCAGAGCCAGGTTCTGCCTTTTCTCCAAACTAACTGCCGTTTAAGTGTCTGGACCTGAAAATCCAGGGTGTGAAAACAGAAAGGGAAACCACAGCTTGGCCAAAGAAATGACCCCTTCCCCTCACTGAGCCCCAAGAAGACTGAATGCTGGACTTGTTTTAGAAATTCAAACTTTAAAAATTTATTATAAAATACAGGAATAGTCCAGTTGCCATACCTGGTGGGAAGACGGTTCAGGCTCTCCCCTCCAGAAAGGGCAACTGGTGGGAGGAGGGTCACGAAGTCATGTCCTCCTGCTGGGCTGCATCAGCCAGCCTCATGTTTTGAAACATGAAATCGATGAACATGGAGGCCTGTAGCAATCGGCTCAGTCTCTGAAAATGGCGCTCTGCAAAGAGAGAAATGCAACGATTAGCATCACAGGAGAGAAAGCTCACCAGAATGGAGTGCAAAAATCTCCCTTTTCTTTAGACCAAAGCAAACCGGGAACATTCACAAGACAGGAGGAGACGTCAGGCGCACAGCCCGTCCCTGCAGCGTGACTCACCGGTGTAAGGCAGCAGGGACTCCACAGCAGATTTAATGCCCGAGTACTGCAGGAGGCTGTCCGGTGCTTCGTGCTTCAAGAGGGTTTCAATGACAGCTTGGGCTTCGTGGCAGTTTCGAGAGTTCGTATTCCACGTCACCAAGAACGCTAACACCGCCTCTACGGAGAAAGGACAGTTGCACAGGTCAGCTGTGCTGCGGGTGCTGGCGCGCAGGAAACGCCAAGTTAGACAGCATCTCTTCTGTCTTACAGAGGGGTTCAACTCCCACACACTGCGACCCACGAGCCCAGAGGGGCAGAACAACTATGCGCAGAACTGTTTCTGGAGCTATCTCAGGAACATCCTAACCAAAGGGGTGGTAAGGCCAGGCAAAGCCATGCACACACAGAGCCATTCACACAAGCTCAGCGCAGCTGCTGGTGTGCACCACGCGTAGCACTGTAACAAAGAAGCTGACCTTGGGCACCAGTCCCGCTTCGGCATGGTGGGAGCTCAGTGGTAAACGCTGAGTCTAGGGGGATTCTTCTCCTTTTAATTTCGGTTGAGAGCACAAGCCCCTAACCTGAATGGTTTTACCACTTTAAACCACGTTGCAACAAACCTTTCTGATCCTTCCGCAGCCGAACAATGTTCTCTTCCAAGTGCTTCCTCCCATCAGTTTCCTTGAGGATGGCTGCAGAAAGAGAAATTGAGAGTCCATGCAGGGTCCAGCCCATGCACCTATGAGCTGAGAGCAGGGAGACCATTTGTTATCGGGGGGTGATTTCACTTAGGAAAATGGGAGTCATCAGAGAAAGGGAAAACTGAGACTTTCAGCCAATTAGGCTTTCTAGTCTTCGTCTACCCGGAAGAGATGTTCTGGAAAGCAGAGGACGGAAAAAGGCCTTCAGAGAACAACGTGGACTCACCTTTGACCACCATTAACACTGTGTGTGGACGATCCAGAGAGATTGCCAACCCTAAAGCTTTGAGATATCTTTTCTCATGAAGCAGGTTAGAAAGCTCTTGCTCTCTGGAAAACAAATCAGGGTCAAGAGATTGACACAAATATTTGGTTGGTGGAAAAAAAACGCTATACAGAAAGGAGCAGATTTGGCAATAATAGCGTGCAGAGGTTTAACGCCAAGAAGTTAACACCACTTGCCAATGAATGCCTCAGTGCCCTCATTGTGCAGATAATTACTCTGGCATGTTCAAGGGCTCCCTGAACTACTTAGTGCTGGCTGAAGCAGGAGAAAGTGAAAGTAGGTTTTGGCGGTTTGACTTTGCTTATCTTAGCAGTGCATAAACAAGAAACTAATCAATTGTCAAGCCGACAGTATTATAGCAAGGCTTCGCAGGAACTAAAAATAAACTACAAAGAAGAAGAGACTACTGTGCCTTAACAGCCTCTAAATAGCTAAATGATGTAATATTTGGATTAGATGGAGCTGGATGGCTCTAGGTGGGGACAGTTTCACTGGACAGAGTTTGCCTTTCACAGCTCGTTATTGCACAGGATCAACTTACTTCATAATCTGCTCCTCCTGTTTAGCTTGTGCCTCTTTCTCTTCAATTTCAGTGACATCCTATTAAAAAAAACCCAGAATATAACTTTGTCAAATCTTGCTTTAATACAGATTGATTTTTATTTAGCCATCGGGTGATTAGGAGACCAGTTTTTGTAGCAAGATCTCTAGGTCAAGTAATTTAAGCGTTAAATCCAGCAACTTGCAACTTCCCTCCAAACCACCTTCAGAACACCAGCACTGGGCAGGCTGCTAAGGCCCATCTGCTGTTCTTTTTACATCAACTGGGGAATTATAGTATGGCCAAAAAAAAAAAAAAAACCCACCCCAAACCCCAAGATATGCCTTACAGACGCAATTTCAAAGTGCAGAAAATGAGGAGAGTACATGTCATGTTGGGACAGTGATGAACAAGCCCCTGGGATCCCGAGCTCTCCAACTGCATTCTGATTCCTAACCTAGAGAGGAAACACAGAAAGACGCTGTACTGTACCTTCCACAGCGTGATGCAGGAGTCACTGGATGCTGTCACAACCATATCATCTTGCTTGTTAGAGTGAAGACCCCAGATTTTATCTTCATGACCATCTAATGTTTTCACACACTCATTTGTTTTAATTGTCCAGAGTTTCAAGAGACCATCAGAACCGCTTTTGGAACAGAAAGAAACAACAAATTTCACTCAGAGAATCACTGGATAGATCCATTCTCACTCTGCCCCACCTCAAATATCAGATAAACTTGTCTCATTCCAATGCCTTTCAAACAGGAGCAGAATTAACCAAAAATGTCAAAAGAGCTTGAGAATTCCAAACACGTAGTTGCCAGTACTACCAGCATTCCTTCAGGCGATTCCTTCTTGGGAAATCCTATTACCTATGTTTCCTCATATGCTCTGGTGGTGTTTCCAGGTACCAATAACTGTTTCGCTCTGGCTGCTTCGCCCTCACCAAAGGCAGTAGGGCGAGATGCGCCCTTAGCTCTGCCTAACCATAGCGTACATCGCCAACCCAGCAATTCACAGCAGCTAATTAGAATCCACAGCATAACTAGAGAAGAGGAAGGTAAGTTATCCCCTGCAGAAAGCTTGGCATAAACGTGGCATATTCCTATTGGTCTTTCCAAAACTAAATCCACTGCACAAGGCGCTCTCCTCTTGCAGCTGATATCAGCGAAGAGATTTCTCTTCTGATTAGGTTTGACATCTTCCTCTAAACTCCTGGTGTAGGTACTCACCTGCTGAGCAGTTGTGTTCCTCGGCTTACAAAAATGATCTTCAGGACAGAGGCATCATGACCTTCAAAGGTCTGGAAAACAGCAAGGAAGCTCGGAAGTGTTAGAGTTGTTGCCAGGCCTTTCGAGAGGATAATATTAACTCCTAAAGCTCAAATAGGTAAGTTCCAAAAAGCAGCCTCTATCCTTGGGACTTCTACTGTAGGTGAAAAGGGCAGTAGGAAATTATTTGTCCCCATACCATTTCTTCAAACAACCCGCTTGCTTAAACTTGTTGCTCAAGGTCATATTGCAAATGGTCTGAATGGTGAGGCCAACTGCACAGGCTATCCCCAAAAAAGTCAAATCCCCTGCCACTGCCTGAAGCGCCCATTCAGTGAGGTTACACTGCTGGGCAGAACACGGCACAGAGTACCAATTGTCTCCTCATGGTCTAGTGAGACACTACTGGACTGGAAAGATAGTTCTTTTATGAAGAGCGAGCCTGAAATTTAAACTTGTGTGGTTTTCCTTCATGGCCACAGCTGTGTCAGACAAAGCCAGCTTTCTTTCAATAGCGTGAATGTGCTTTTTCCCTATGATCAACCATGTTGCTCACTGGCTAGCTAGAAAAGCAAGATCACTCGAGTAGTGGGCAGATGCTCTTGCCCTGGAGCTTTGCATGCGGCTTACACATCCAAGATCCTGGAGAATAAGGCTACACCCGGATAGCTCTTCCTTCAGCATGGCCACATTGCTATATTTCAGCTGCACCGACTACCAGATACCTTTTTGAAACAGCCTTAATCAACCCCTGTAGCACACCAGGGTTGCCTGGAGCAAGGGGCAGTCTGAGTTCTCATTACCTTCAGACAGCTGAAGTCCCGAAGACCCCAAAGCTTCAGGGTCCCATCTGCTGAAGAAGTGGCCAAGATCTGATCCACTGGGGAGAACTGCACACACCAGATTCCACGCTTATGTCCGGTGAAGACACCCAGCAAAGAGCAATCAGAACAGGACCACAGCTTGGCCAGCCGATCCTGCGAGCCTGTGGCAATGAGCCTGTCGTTCGGAGAAACTGCCACGCTGTTTATGTCCTAGAGAAGTCACACAAGCACGGAGTGCAAAGCAGTTTAAGTCTTTGCTCTAGCTGTCAGACAGGCAATAGGCGTAGGGTACAACACAGGAAAGAGTTAAGTACTAAAAGCATGTTCTAATGTCAGCGGAGCTTTACCTTGTCATGACCCCTCTCAGTCACTTTTGCGCGAAGGTTTTCTGGACTGGAGATCAAGGCTGCTTTTGCTTTGGAAGTTAGGGATTCTGGGATATTCCAGATCTTGATTGTGCAGTCCTGGCTGCTGGTTACTATGAAGCTTTCTTTCAGTCTAAAAGGAATAAAAATGTCAAGTGTAAGGAAGCAAAAGAGTGGCTTCCCCTGCACAGAAAAAAGGCCTTCTCCTCCCCTACCAGGATCTACACACATTCAGTCACTCTGTTGGGATGTGACACAAAGTGCTTTAATGTTTTTTTCAAGTTGCCTTTCATTTCACTTAGGTCCCTGGGATAGCCTCCAACAATTCAGACATTAGGCAAGAGCACCGCTCGCTCTCTTCGTTTACAGACAAAAGTACGCTGCAGCTCTTGAACAGACAAGCTGGGCTTCCAGACTGTTAGGCACCATGAAGAAAGGAGAAGAGCTGACAAACAGACATGCTATTCAAGCAAACACCTTCACAGACACGTTTCCTTAACTCCCCAACCCTCCTCTCCAGATCACTCAAGCTTTATCTGGCAACTTATCCAGCTGCTGCTCTGTAAGGTAAATGTGAGTTAGATTAACAAAGACATGCAAACTTTACAACTTAAGGATAGACAGCTGTGCATCCAAAAAAAAAAAATAATCATCCTTCCTTCAAACTCAGAGCACCATGACAAGCTGGGACCAAGAATGAGAGACAGCATGGCTCAGAGGCAGGCATCCACCAAAACATTCACCTTGAGGATCAGCAAAGCAGCCATGACTCATGCTTGCAAAGGTAAACCCTCATCTGATTTTTATTACCTTGAGCAAGAGACAGCGCCTACCCCATGCGCGTGACCCAATCCTTGGGCAACACAGATCACCCTTCCATCTTTGGTCATCCGCCAGACTCGAATGCTTTTGTCCTGTAATGGGAAAGGACATAAACTGATGTGTTTTTTTTGACAAGTGATCAGTTCCCCACACACTCACCACATCCACGAGCCTGACTGACTATTCAATTCTCAAGCTTCAACCTTTGCCTGCATTCGTTGGTGAGGGCACACACAGCCAGACACGGTGCGCTGCAGCCTGGGATTCCAGCACGGAGGTCTATTTCTGGCTGTATCAGGGCAGTTGGCACCTTTTCTTCCAGCACAGTTTTTAAGCACAGCTCCCCATCAGTCTCACACTAACGACATCTCTGAACTCTTATGCAAGAGCAAGACGCTTGGAGAATGAAACATCTCCTTTCAGGCTAATAAAATACAATCAATCACATTTCCCCGGGGACAACATTAAAAACAGATAGTGGAAGAACTTTATACTTGGGGGATGTAGCAGACAGGAATTCTGTCTGAACTGAAGCCCTTTCTGCATCACCAAAAAGAATACAAGCCTGCCCACAAAGATCACTAGAAACAAACAGTTTCATTAAATGAAGAAAGCTAACACACCTTAGCACAGCTGACAAACATCAGGCCTTTTCTGAAGACATCCAAAGCGAGAATTGTTTCTAAACAGAAGAAGAAAAATCAGCTGGATGCAAAGTACTACTGAAATCAGACAACAGAAATACATGGATTAATGAGTCCACTGCTTACTGACTGAGGGACAGGTTTGGGACACTGGGGAACATACCTACACTCACTGCAGTGACTGGCTGCTTACAGCATTGGTGCAAGTCTGTGACTTGCAGCCACAAAACTGCATTCAGAGCTCACACTCAGCTACCAATTTAAATTGATCTCACTGTTTGTGAAAGGGACTGAACTGACAGACCTGGAAAAAGTAAATGAGGGTTTGCAACATCAGGACAGCAAAATATATACTTTCTCCACACAACTCCAAAACTTGTTGCGATGCTGTTCCACAGAGAATTCAAGGACTTCAGTCTCCACATAAGAGTTGTGAGAGAAGCCAGATAGAGAAATACTTTCACATCTCCCTCCCACCCACCCACGTCAGAGCTGACCACACACACCTGTGTGACCGTAGAGGATCTGGCAGTGTGATGTTGCCAGTTCAAACACTTTCAGCTGAGGGCTGTTAGTAGCCACAACAATGTGAGAATCACCAGGTCCAAGGAATTTCACATCCAGAACCTCATCGTTGTAACCTGCAAGCTGAAGATGGCAAAACAGAAACAGTTTAACAGGGAGAAGTCAGCTGGTTAGAGAAGTACTGAATGGCACCACGCTCAGTGAGGCCGCATTACTGTTACCTTTCATGTAATACTGCATTTAAAAACCTTAGATGTAAGCTGGAGCACGGGACGGATTTTTGGCTAAGCCTGTTCTGCTTTCTTTTTCTATGTTTGTGTCTGTGCAATATTCCTCCAAACAACCTCACCAGTGAAACTGGCTTTCTGGCTTGTAACCAAGGACCAGTTCAAGAGCAGGCAGGAGAGGAGGGCACCCTTGGACAAAGCTTTCACCAGGAACAGAGCTGATCCTAAAGTATGGATAAAGGAAGAGGAAAGGGGAGGCTGAGGGCTGTTACCTGTTTCCTGAGCTGAAGAGTTTGAGCATCATATAAAACAATGTTGTGTTCAACGGACACTGTGACAATCTCATTTCTCGCAGGCACAAGCATGCACTGGGTGAGGCTGCGCTCGCTGGCCTCCTCCTTCGACTCAAAGGGCACAGACTGGGTGTACACACAAGCAGCTGTGGCAACTTCCCAAACTTTCAGGACGCCTAACAAAAATGATGATATAAATGATCTGTCAGAGCCACTGTTTTAGACAGCAATTAGCCAAAGAATAAAACAACAAACCCTGGCCTTGCCTACTGGAAAAAGCTAGACAGCTTTAAGGCAAGACTGAAGAGATCCAATCACAGAGGCAGGAGGGGCCACAAAGTTTTTCTTCTCCAGTCCAAATCAAACTTTTTTGCAGTTTGAAGACATACATAGTTAAAGCTCCACAGCGCGCCTGATCAATCCTGCTCATCCCCTACGGTCAGAGGAACTCAGAATCAGGCTCTGCTCTCCAGCCCTCGGAGTTCAGTCCAAGGCTTCTGCCACACAAAAACCAACCATCCCAGGAACAATGGCAATGCGTTGTCTTAAGTACAGCCCTTCCTCAGCCTCCAAATCTGGCAGCACCGTGCCAGGACACTCACCTTTGCTGCCAGCTGTGACGAAGTGCAACCCTTGTTTCTTCACACCCAGTTGAGAGAAATCTCCCTTTTCAGGTAACAGGATGGCAGCTTCCACGCTCTGCAAGAGGGTTGGCCAAACAGCAGCTGAGTGCAAGGGACCGGAATCCCATTTCAGCGACCAGCTTTCCAGGGCCAACAGGCACACACACTCACGCACACCCCACACTCCAATGCCCCAGACTGCACGGCTACCAAGGACAGGCAGGCAGACACAACGTGAGAACATTTTTTTTCCATGACTGCCCTTCCTTCCTTCTCCAGGACTGGGGCACTAGAGGCATATATTTCCTCAAACTGCCCAGACGTTACCACACCAGGCAAGGAGAGAAAGAAAATAAACAGCTTTAGACACAGAATTTTAAGGCCTCTGGAAAGTAAAAGGAAGAAAAACCTGATTTCACGATATATAAGAATATAAAGAGGGAGAGGTACCATACAAACTGTGACATAGAAACGACAAAGGATCTCCAAGGAATAAATGAAATGCAATTTCACCTCATAGACAGGGACGGTTCGTTTACTTTCTCTGGTTTTCAGGTCCCACACCATGCAGATTTTATCACGGCCAGAACTGCAAGTTAAAAGAACAGTTCCAGTGTTAAATCGATTCAACTCAGGCTCTGAGTGTGAATTTGGAATTGTGGGAAGAGGCCCATGTGAAAGAAGGCATCAGCCTTCCATGTGACAGCATGATATATTGCCAGAAACACAAGTATTGAGACCCTCAGACACTCGCTTGTATAGTCAAAGCAGACACTGAACACTTGTAGCAGTCATTCCCCTCACAGGACAACCTTCCCAGACTCTACAGAAAGCCCCAGTCTCTGGCAGGAGGCAGGGTGAAGGGGAGAGAAAGGCTAAGCCTCTGCAAGGTTTTACCTAATGAGTGTGTTTCCATCTGCAAACGCCAGTGAGGTGACAGCACTGAAGTGGCCGTCCAGCATAGCAACACACTTGCTGGAATTCAGGTCCCAGATGCGGATTTTGTAGTCAATTGAGGAGGAGAAGAGTTGCAAACGGGAGATATCAGGGTGGAATTCAACAAGGCTAGACAGAAGGAGATGCACTTGAACAGGACAGGAATAGACTATCTGGCATGCATACATTAGCCCAACATTTAAATAAATACACATTCTACACAAAGAGTTCAACAGATCAATTGCCATGAATTTGTAAGAGGACTGTCTTTGTAGGACTTCATTCCTCTGCCACCCACCAGAAAAAGTTACAACTGATCTTTGCCAGTCTTTCCATGTTCTTGAAGTACATCAGTTAGTAAGCACTGATATTCCATTTAGAGCCCAGCCCAAACCACGACACAAATTTATTCATCAAAGTCTTTCCTCTCTGGGCTAAAGTCGGTCATAGCCCTGCTTCTTCACTAGACATTTCAAAAATCAGGAAACAGAAGAGCCCAGAACCTGCTCAGAATGGGCCTTTACATTCCATTAACTGAAGACATTTCACATCAGTCCCTGTGTCCAAGCATCACACTAACGCCAGTGACTGGCAAATATGACTCGTCCTTACTGTACAACTCCTGAAGATCCTTTTAGGTTGTGTGTGCAGTACTGTTTGATCATATCCCAGATCTTAATGGTGCTGTCACAGCCACCTGGGAAAAGAAGGGCATATAAGAACGAACTACAGGGGAGAGAGACACCAGGTGGCCAACATATCAGCAACTGTAAAATTTCATGGGTTGCAAAGGCAGCACAAAGAAAAATGAATCTGAGAACAACCACCCACACCAAGAGAAGCTAACAGAGCACCTTACAGAGAGCTGGGCAAAACCTGACTGCTCACAGACAAGAACCCTGAAGTACAATTAAGTTACAGGTCATGTCTGTCCTCCCCCATCTCCAAGAGCCCCAGTTCTACGCTAGGATAACTACACCACCCTGTTGCATAGATGCCTGATTTTTAATCACTATTTTACTAAGCCTATTTTAGACAGAACATTGAAAGGATCCCTTGTTATTTGTCAAGATGCCACTTCTATCTAAGTAAAACCTCTTCTGATTGTGTCTGAATTCAGGAGATCACTACCTCAAGCTGTGTCCATCCATCTGAGCTAAATTATTCAAAAGCAGAAGGGCCACTCGATACTCCCATCGTGTGACACAAACAGGGTTGTACCTGTGGCTAACAATGTTGAAGTAGAGTCAAAGGCCATGCTAGCAACTGGTGCTATGTGCACAGCTTTCCACGTGCGAACGCACTTGTTCTCTCGCCAGTTCCACTGCTTCAGCAACAGGGCTCGGCTCCCTGTCACCAGGATCTATGCAAGAGTAAGGGGAAGGACACACCGTTAGCTACCAATTAGATTTCAATTTCTTTCAGTGGCCACACGCAAAGCGCAGAAATGACAGTTGCCATGAAACTCTTGAAGCTCAGTCTCTCAACATTCCTCTGCCGGACTTGAACCCAGAAGGAGGGACAGAGGGAAGTGCCCGAGACGATTCCGCAGAGATGTCTGGAAATGCAGGGCGCTTCCAGGCACAGCAGCCTTCAGTGTTCACTGGCTTTTACCAGGAGGCCATCAGGAGCAGCACAGAAAACCACAAAGCAAACACATACCTCATCATCAGGGCTAAGAACAAATGAACTGATATCCTCTTCATCATCCTATAAAAATGAAAGGAAAAAACCCAATTAATCCCTCTGTAGAGTGGCGTGCTCTCAGAGCACCCTTCTCTATGTGCTTCTGCAGACACTGAGTGCACCCAGCAGCTCCCAGCTGCGCTCAGGGACAACACAAATAACATCAGTCTGTATTTAGAGCAATTCCCATCCTCTCCTCGCTCTTCGGGGAGCTTTAGAATAACATTTGGTGAAAACGTTTGGCAGAAAAATACCCCAGGAGCCTTGGAAAACCCTCGATGGTTTCACCACAGAATCTCCTAGATTGGAAAAGACGTGTAAGATCATCTAGTCCAATCATTAACCTAACACTGACAAGCCCATCAGTCAGCAGACACTGGATCTCATAGAATGGTTTGGGTTAGAAGGGACCTTAAAGATCATCTAGTTCCAACCCCCCTGCCATGGGCATTGACACCTTCCACTAGGGCAGGTTGTGAACACCTCCAGGGATGCGCTATCTACCACCTCTCTGGGCAACCTCTTCCAGTGTCTCACCACTCTCAGAATGAAAAATTTCTTCCTGATATCTCATCTAAATCTCCCCTCTTCCAGTTTGAAGCCATTACCCCTCATTCTATCACTACATGCCCTCGTAAAAAGTCCCTCCCCAGCTTTCCTGTAGCTCCTTTAGGCACTGGAAGGGGCTATAATGCCTCCCCGGAGCCTTCTCTTCTCCAGCCTGAACCCCCCCAACTCTCTCAGCCTCTCCTCCCAGCAGAGGGGCTCCAGCCCCCGCAGCATCTTCGTGGCCTCCTCTGGCCCCGGTCCAAGTCCTTCTTGTGCTGAGGACAAGCACAATCTCCTCACCTGCTGGAGGCTGTGGAGGGCTCCCGTTTCTACGTCGATGATGTTCAGCTTGCTCCCACAGGGGCAGAACATGAACTTTCCATCCCTGTTTACCTGGAGAAACGGGAACGGAAACCAGGAACGTTACGAACCCGGGAGAGGGGTATTGACGCCCAAACCTGCCCCTCACTGCCTCAGTACCTGGACTCGTCCTCCTTTGTAGAAAGGCTCGATTTTCCTCGACACGGCGTAGCTGGA